>NW_027069785.1:812351-825394 GCF_002906115.3 Quercus suber | reverse complement strand
TAGAGATATAAGAAAGATGATCAGCCTTAGATATTTGTGGATAACCACAAAACAAATGCATTTGCCTTCCAATGGAATCGAGTACATGTGTTCTCTTTGAAATTTGGTCTTTATAGGATGTCCGAGACTAGTGCATTTTTCTGAAGTGATCCAACACCTCACTGCCCTTCACAGATTGGAGTTAAAATATTGTGAAGCGCAGTGAGTCAACATATTCTGAAGTGGTCCAACACCTCACCTGTACATATTCTGCTAACTTTATTTCAGCCTCATGGATTCGCTCACTAGCCCACTTTCAAATATTTCTTTAACGCATTGATTTGATCCCATAAGCAGGACTGCCACCCATAGCATGTTGCTGCCAGAGGTTCAGTTGTTGTTCCACTTCGACCCACAAGAACTTTTTTGATCAATTTATTTCCCCTGTTGTTAAGGTGGAGAATTGAACGAAGAGTTCTCTTTCTTTATTGCTAACCAAATTCCAATTGAAATGAAATGTTTATGATGAATCGATGCTATTTAGGAGGACCTAATAATAGTTCATTAATTCAAATCCTTGATTTTCAAAGTTAAGGGATGCTTATATTGGCAAACTTCAAGATGCTGTTCATGTCCTGTGACAACCTCATAGGGTGATACAAGTTGAGATGAGTGTAGATAAGTGTTTACCATAGATTTGGATAGAAGGAAAATATGAGAAAGAAGGAAATGGAATTAGGAGTTATACACCCTCTTGACCATGGATCCATTTCTTTTAATAAATCACGAGTGCCTTAATAATGAACTAGTTCTTTAATTACAATGTTATTGAATGGTGCAAATATTGCAATAAGTCCCAAATAACTTAAATATTCAATTAATTGTGCTCTGCTAAACTTCTGGCCATTCAACCTTGTTTGAAGCCAAATATTTCGTTTAAATCTTTGACAAACTTGCTCTTTCATTTCTTTTAGCCCTTTTCACAACACTCAAGTTGAATAATTTTTTTCCCATCAGTGCCAACATAGCTTTTCTGAAAGTGATCGGACCACTTGATATTACTTTCCTTCAAATTATCCTAGATTGGAGCCACTACCTCCACCCTCTTAAGAATTTCTTCATTTTTATTCCTACTTTTCCTTTTATTACTTTGATTTCATATGGCTGAGACCTTTTATAGTGAGCTTTGGAGTGGTTACTTGTTTAGTAACTTCCTCAACTTGAATGGAAGTTAGAAGGTTTAGACTTAACTTCTACAGCTGTCATCAGAAGTTAAGAAATTAGTGAGAAGTTAGAGCAATAAGTAAGAATTTTGTTTCTATTTCAGAATAGTAGAACATGGTCCGAATCATAAGCTTTTGGATATAGATTTACTTTGAAAATTTCTAAGTGTTTGGCGGTCGTCCAGGTGACTCCATGTTGGACAACCTTCTTGCACTTGGATGACCTTTTTGGTCTTTGACGATACTAGAGACGAATTGGAGATTGTCTAATTTTTGGTTCACCATCATATATAAATAATAAAAATATAAACATTAGGAAAATGACCTCAACTATGTTATTTTATGAGGAGATATGCCCCTGAATGTGATGGAAGCTACCAAGGGAGATACGTAGGAAGTTAATTGGTATATTCCAATATTTGTGGAAGAAACTAAGATAATTTCAGCTTTTTTTTTTTTTTGTGAACAAAAGTAATTATTGTGGTTGGGCTAATTTCATGGGATGCTTTTTTTTTTTTTTTTTTTGGTTTTTGATTTTAGATCTAATTTTTTAATAACTTTAAAAAAATTACTATTGTAATGAGCGGTTATTAGTAAGTAAAAAAGTGACCTCAATGATAAGCCTAAATATAAAATTATGGTCAGATGTGATATTGGTAGTGCTTATTGTGACGATTGAACTATCATTGTAAGGAAAAAAATAAGGTACCACCGAATGTTACAAAAGTACGGCTAGGAGTAATGTGGGTACTACCCAATGTAATAATGGAACGGTCAAATTTGAGAATAAAAAAAAGGGTACCACTGAATGTGACAAAAATAGAGTCAAATGCGATGTTGGTACTATTTAATGTGACAATGGAACCATCAAATGTGAGAAAAAAGTAAGAGAACCAACAAATGTGAGAAAAGAACTGTCACATGTGATGATAGAACTACACAATGTGAGGATGAAACAGTCAAGTGTGAGAAAAAAGTAAGGGAACCACCCAATGTGACAAAAGAACTGACACATGTGATGTTGGAACCGCACAATGTGAAAATGAAACCGTCGAATGTGAGAAAAAAAGTAAGGGAACCACCAAATGTGAGAAAAAACTATCACATGTGATGTTGGAACTGCACAATGTGAGGATGGAACTATCAAATGTGAGAAAAAAGTAAGAAAATCACCAAATGTGAAAAAAGAACTGTCACATGTGATGTTGGAACTGCACAATGTGAGGATGGAACCATCAAGTGTGAGAAAAAAGTAAGGGAACCACCCAATGTGACAAAAGAACTGTCACATGTGATGTTAGGATCGCACAATGTAAGAATGAAACTGTCAAATGTGAGAAAAAAAGTAAGGGAACCACTAAATATGAGAAAAAACCGTCACATGTGATGTTGGAATTGCACAATATAAGAATGGATCCGTCAAATGTGAGAAAAAAAGTAAATGAACCACCAAATGTGAGAAAAGAATTGTCGCATGTGATGTTGAAACTGCACAATGTGAGGATGAAACCGTCAAATGTGAGGAAAAAAAGTAAAGGAACCATCAAATGTGAGGATGAAACTGTCAAATGTGAGAAAAAAGTAAAAGAACCACCAAATGTGAGAAAAAAACTGTCACATGTGATGTTGGAATTGCACAATGTGAGGATGGAACCGTCAAGTGTGAGGAAAAAGTAAGGGAACCACCCAATGTGACAAAAAAACTGTTATATGTGATATTGGAACCGCACAACGTAAGGATGGAATCGTCAAATGTGAAAAAAAAAAAAAAAAAAAAAGGTAAGGAAACAACTAAATGTGAGAAAAAATCTGTCATATGTGATGTTGGAACTGCACAATGTGAGGATGAACCGTCAAATGTGAGAAAAAAGTAAAAGAACCATCAAATGTGAGAAAAGAACTGTCATATGTGATATTAGAACTGCATAATGTAAGGATGAAACCGTCAAGTGTGAGAAAAAAGTACGGGAACCACCCAATGTGACAAAAGAACTATTATATGTGATATTGGAACTGCACAATTTGTAGATGGAACCATCAAATGTGAGAAAAAAAAGTAAGGAGAACCACCAAATGTGAGAAAAAAAACTGTCATATGTGATATTGAAACTACACAATGTGATGATGGAACCGTCAAATGTGAGAAAAAAGTAAGGGAACCACCAAATGTGAGAAAAGAACTGTCACATATGATGTTAGAATTGCATAATGTGGGGATGAAACCATCAAATGTGAGAAAAAAATAACCTAATGTAGCAGGTTACCTATTAGTGGATACCATACCCCCTTTTTTTGGGGGTACTGTAGAATTACTTTATATATATGTGTGTATATATATATATATATATATGTATAAATACATATTATAAAATGTGATGATGGAACCGTCAAATGTGAGAAAAAGTAAGGAAACCACCAAATGTGAGAAAAGAACTATCACATGTGATGTTAGAACTGCACAATGTGAGGATAAAACCATCAAATGTGAGAAAAAAGTAACCTAGTGTAGCAGATTACTTATTAGTGGGTACTGTACCCCCTTTTTTTGGGAGTACCATAGAATTACTCTATATATATATATATATATATAAACACATATTATAAAGGAATTATGAAATCCATATATTTTTGAAATTGGCATTATGTAGAATATATTTATTTGTTTCTATATTCCTGGTACTTAACACGTAGGGGATCAAGACACAGCCCTAGAACTATGGAGAAAGATGCAGATCGATCGCCCTAGATAGGCAACTACTTAGAGGGTCTCTATTTCATAACATTCTAAGAAATGGTATTTTAAGATATTGGTATGCCGGCAATATAAAACGGAGATCTCCTAGTGCGGAGCTGTCCGTCCCACATGATCTGGCCCGCTCAAAATTCAGCTTCAGAGAAAAAAAAAAAAAAAAAAAAAAAATCTTTCGGTGAGTTTAATATCTTTAATTTCAGTTCTAGTTTTCAATCCATTTAATTGTCGAACAATGTTTTTCATTAGCCTAATTTAAATGCATTCCAAGTGTAATGTTTTTGGAATATTTAAATGTATGAAATCCTAATTTTTCATTAGCTATATTTATTTGATTGCTGGGTTTGTGTTTGTGTTCTTGTGCTCTGGAGGTTCTAGAAAATCAGGGTGTGCATTTTTGTGTTTGAAATTTCAGGGTTTGTGTTCTTGTGTGTTTATGTTCAAGATGAACCCAAATTTGAATTTATGTGTTTTTTAGTTTTAGTTTATGTTTTCTATAGAAAAGTAGGGACCAAAATGGAATTTGGCCAAAAATGTGAAGACAAAAATGGTATTTACGTCTTGTTAAAATTGTAAATTATTATTTTTTTAAATAAAATGCTACTGTGGATGCTTCTGCGGCATTTTTAAAAATTATTTTATTAGCAACATTAGCATTTAACATGTCAGCTGTGCACTTTGTGCGCCAAGTAGGCAATTTTCATTAAAGAGATGATAGCATTAAAATGAAAATAATTTTTTGTTTTTGGGGCCCACAATAAGAAGAACAAAAAAGTAAGGACCAACATAGAAATCAGCTAAAAATGTAATGATGAAGATGGTAATTACACCTTTAACCAAAAAGGGCAATGAAAATCCATGAATTTTGTTTTGGCATCCCCTTTGGTAAGTGCACATCAATTTAGCAAACACCTCAATTTATAGGCAGACTTACCCCCAATGCACAAGGCGTTAAAATAGCCTTAAATACACTAAGCATGAATGACCCGTAGTTACTGTATTTTTATTTAAGAAAATCATTAATCAAATGACCATTGACCCGTAGTCTGTCCTTATAAGCATGTCAAGATAGAATTAATTGGTCCTTTGAATTAAATTTTTTATATTTACAGTTCAAATCCCCCCTTTCGCATTGTAAACTATGGAATTATAATATATATATATATATATATCTCATAAGGAGTTTGATAAAAACAAAAAGAGCTGCATGTGCATGCATGTGACAAAAATTCCATTAATGATTTTAAAAAATAGATGGAAATGATGGATTTGAGAAACCATAGAGGATGAGATTAGAAAAATTCCAATAAGGAATAAGTTTTGCATTCTATTACAGATTATTCTTGCCTCTGTCAATGATTCAATTGTACGCCTCTACATAATTTGATTTCTTTATAGCATACAGAAGCTTGGGCAAGTTTGTTGCATGTAGAGTCAAAATATCTGCAAGGGTTTAATAGAGAAGATTGAAGCAGAATAAACATTTATTATATATCATGGAATACAAACCAAACACAAGCAGAAAATTTTCATTAAAATAGTTTGATATACACAAATCACATGTAGCATAGCTCTAATGTGTATACTAGCAAAACATAGAAAGCTGTCAAACCCATAGACAACGCAAGATGGCCCAAGAGCTTGTATTCTGCATACTTGATCTCTTCATCTGAGAACACTATAGCACTCCAATATTGGCTCCTTTATATCCATTCCAACTTCTTCTGCCAAAGATACTAAATTAGATTTCTCAATTTTGGCTTTCTTCAGAACTTTAGCAGCCAAATAGCCGATTTCAACACCTGTTGTACAATTTACAGGTACCCTCTTATACCGCTTATATAATATTTGTGGTGGTATAGCTCTTGAACTATCTTACTCATTCCGGTTCCCAGATAACAAATAGTCTCATCAGACAGAAACTGCGCAACGGTTATAGGAATAAAGGTCAAGCCTTGTAATTGGATTATCAAGCAACGAGTCCCAACACAGTACCAAAATCTATCCTTTATATGAATTTTCTTTAGTCTTTACAAACTTAAAGTCCAATCCAACAATAGGATTTTGTTGAGTTTGTAACAAAGATTTTAACTCATCTATCTTAGCACCAACAATAGCAGTATTGTCGACTAGACTAACCTTAACCTTTTCACCATGTATTTTAATTTCATAATTTCCCATTTTTGATAGGAGTGACACTGGTAAGTGGTTTATCTCATGTTGAACTTATTCAAACAAGGGCTTCTCGCACTAGAAAGAAAACTCATAACAAAAGCACTTGCACGGTCATAGGTATTTATATGCGGAGTCCAGGGTTGCATTTCTCTAGGAATTAATTGCATAAGAAAGTCTAGGTGAATTGGTGGGATTTATTTACATTGAGTTGAGTGATCAAATGAATCCAACCTATAATACATATAGCATAGTCCCATTGGAAAATGGAGAGCCTTCTTTAACTAAGGGCAATGGAAAGTCAAAAGTTGCAATGTTAGAAAATGTGCATTGATTAATTTATGATCATTCTTGATCTCCAGTCCAGTGATGGTGAAGATTCGTATTTTCTTTTAATTTTTGTACTTGAAATATATTACAAACTAATATGATAATGAGTGTGATTAATTTTTATTAACAAAATAATAAATAAATTTTTTTTTTGGTAATGCTAGAAATATCATAAATTTTACTACATACATCATAGTTACTAATGTATCAATTTTTTAACAAATTAAGTATAATAAATAACAATAAAGAGATTTATTTTATGATGTTTATGTATTATTAATCGCATTCATTGTTGCATCAATTTATAAATTTTATTTAAAAATAAAATTAATAATAGTTTCAAAATTTTCCTTTTTCAAACTTCATCCCAATTAAATTATCCAAGCTGCTAAGCAACATAGGCATAGGCAGTTGTATTCTTTGATCTGTTGAGTGGATTTGGAATCACAATTTAAGTAAGCGAACATGGTGGACTTCTCATGGTTCATTTGGTGACTTTTTGTCTATTATAAAGTTGTTGTTGTTGTTGTTGATTTTTTTTTCTTTTTAATGTCCCTGAACTTGGTGGGCCTAATGCTGTAATCTAACGAGGAAGACATTGGATGAAGCAACTCAAACAGCCCACCAGTTGCCATCTCCAACATCATCTCAGTGATATGCTAGAGATACAAGATTTTAGATTTGTGCAAATTTCACATGAGAAGAGGGGGAAGGCAATCCACCAACAAATGAAATATATTGGCTCAGTATGCCTAGAGATTTGACTGTTACGTAATTTGGATAGAGAAAAATCTTAATATAATTGTGTCTGTGTTGGCTCAAAATGTATAAATTTATCTTTTTCTTAATAAAGTTACAATATTCTTATAAAATAAAAAATAAAATAAAAGTCATAGCAACACTAGGCATGATTCTAAAAAAAAAAAATGCCACAAAATGCACTTGGCACGTGCAAAGCATAAGCTTCCGAATATGTTGGATGAACAAGTTCATCACACAAAAATTGTGAAAAAAAATTGATGGTAAAATTATAAATATCATTAAAATGAGGCCCAAACTTGTGAAAAAGATTATAAATTTCATTGGAAAGAAGCCCAAACTCACACTTAATAGTTGGGATCCAAGGTGGGGGTAAAACCCATCATGAATGGATTGGAGATTATTCTCATTATGAATGCTTCCATACACTATCCTTTAAAATGATTAATGGAATATTGGAAATTAGTCCAACGAGAATAATTTGATACTAAAAGGAGTTTGATAATAATAATAATAATTATTCTTGAGTGAGTGCATGCATCTCATGTGCCTAATTTCAATAATGATTTTAACAAAAATAGATGGAATAATGGATTTGAACAAGTATAGATAATGATAAAGTTAGTTACAAAATTGGTTGTAACCTACAACTACGAAATTATTCAATATCTTTTTATTGAAGGTAAATTTTGACAAATTCACCATTGGATTACATTTTCTTCTTATATTTTTCATGTTTGTAAAATTTCTAAAAAATTTAAAATCAATAGTTATGTTGTCAATAAATTATTTAAATTGCAAGTTTTTGTGGTTTAAAATTATGCATAAAATGTAATCTTATAGATTATATAGTAAATATCCGATTGACATAAAATTTGATGTATATTAAGAGCGTAAAGAACATGCAACCCAATGTTTATACTTTTACAATATGTAATAATGCTAATGATATTGAATAAGGTTGTAACCTTAAGTTACAACCATTTTTATAACTAAATTTTATCCTATAGATAATGATCAGAAAAATTGAATACCTATGAACTAGTTGTCAAAACTCAAAATTATGAATTAGTTACATGTTATCCTTTTTGATGAACTAAAAAATGATAAGGAGGGTGAACCTATTGTCAAAAATGATGAAAATATATGTTGCAATCATGTTGTGGTACCCGATTTTGTGCCTAATGTGTGTTTTGCCTCAAAGGACAAATCGGTGTACATTCCTCCACATAAAAGAAATCAAAAAGTGGAGAGAAAGGCTCTTAAGCCTAAGCCTCTGTTTAGGTTCAATCCTAGGGAATTGAGTGGATCTAAGTTTGTTCCAACTTGCCACCATTGCGGTGTGATTGGTCATATAAGGCCTCAATGTTCTAAGTTGAAGAGAGAACAAACCCAAGTTGCTAGATCCATTCCCAAAAAGCCTAATGGACCTAAATACATTGTTTGTCACCATTGTGGTGCCCTTGGTCATCTTAGACCTCATTGCTCTCAGTTTCAAGCTTTTAAAAGAATCAAAAGAAAAGAGAAACTGAGCTTCTTGCAAGTTGTGCTAAAAATGATAAACCGGATTTGAGTGAAAATAGCATGTTGTTAAAGAAATGTGTTTAATGCTCTTAACTCCTTGACTATGTGCATCTCCGGTTCTCATTCTCCCAACCCTCGTCTCACTTCTCTTAGACACTCATTCCAAGCAATCATTCCGTTTGGATGAGGAAGGGTTCTTATGGTTGAGCTTTTGCTCTTTTGGTCCTTGATCTAATTCTTTCGATCTTTGTAGGACTTTCATGCATTAAATGTCATATCTTCATGCATTTGTGCATTTTGCATTTATTTGTATGCATTGCTTTTGTTTTGATCTTACTTTTATGTCTTTGTTTTGTGTGTGTAAAAAAAAAAAATCCAAAACCACATAAAAAGTGAAAAATTCAAAAAGTTTGATCGTATATGTTTGAGCACATTTCACATGTGAGTTTGGCCTAGTACTTTCGTACTAATGGCGTTGTGCATTTACGAGCTTAGCTTGTTTGTATGCACCTAGTTCTTTGTGGGAGAAATCTTGAATACTATGTGTGACTGTTGTAAATAGATCTTCAAGCTTGTCATGAATGATTGGTCAATAGTCTTGTTGGTCTTGATACTTGCATAGACTTGTGTCTATATCTCTTCCCACTTTATTTTTTTGCAAATAGAGCTCACCAAATGTAAATCTCCAAATGAAAAGAGATATTGAGCTGCAAAAGCCTGTCGCACATACTAGTATTTGACTAGGAAAAAGGGAAAGCGACTCTTTTTAATATGTTTTGTATGGTGCTCAAAAAGCCAAAGGCTAATCATCAATGTTGAAATATCATAAATTTCAAGCACCAATCTCAAAATGAGATGTTTTTGTCCAAACAAAATAAAATGGACCAATTGTTATGCCTTATGCAGAAGCCAAATGAAAAGCTTCTAAGTTTTGTATTCAATGTGTGGGAGGTCATATACTCATTTCTATAATGGAGATTGTCCACTTGATTTCGTATCAGTTGTGTATGACCCGATTGAATTGATCATTGAAGCTTCACTTTAGTCTAAGGACTATTCCACACTTGATCCTCACACACAACACACAAGACTTTTGTTCAATGAATGTCTATTTCATTTGTGTGATTGTACATGTTCAAATGTGATGTGTGTGTGCTCAACCATATGTGGATCAAACCAAAAAGATTTTTGTTCTTTTTGTTTGCCTTTGGAGGTGATTTGTATCACCCTTGTTTTTCAAAGTTTTCAAATTGTTTTTGTGTGAAAAACATGTTTTCTGGGTGTTTTCGTGACCTATTTTATGTTTAAGTTCGTCACGAATGAAAGGGTCCAATTCTCAAGTTTTCCAGTTTTGGACAGAGAGTTTCGCGGCTGTTTCGCGACTATTTCGCGAGTAAAAGCTTACCTGCGAGATACCAGCGAAATTTTCGCGGGATTCTAAGTAGCGAGATACCAGCGAAAATTTCCAGATCAGCTTTTTAAAGGGCATTTCGTGGGTCATCTGTTTTAAACACCTCCCATCTTCTCCCAAACCCCTGTTTTAATGTTTCTACATCAAAACCTAACTAATTTCAAGTGTTTTACATTCCATAAACATCTCTAAGGTAATCTTTAACTCTTTTCATTGATTTTGATCCTTATATTACGTTTTTGGGGTTTTAGTTCATAGTTGGGATTTTCTCAAATGGGAGTTGGAAAACTTATTTTCTGTCAATTTTTTTATTGGGATTTGTTTTAAATGTTAATTTGCTTTGGATGGTGGCCCTTGTGGCAAAAATATCATGTATTTAGGCAAGATTTTCATATGTTCTTGCATTGTTTATCATACATGTGTAGTGTGTGCACTCCAAATGTTTGATAAAATGCCCAAATGACATTTTCTCGTTGTTTTGGACTCCGATGAGTACCAAATTCTGGGGATCACCAGAATTATTCATGTTTTGATCATTGGTGGTGTGTTTTGTACACTTTGCCCCTTGAGTGCCTTGCTCATGCATTGGTCATGCATCTCACATGCACACTAGATGCACACTAGTTGCACCTTTGCTGCACACACTTGAACACTTGACATGTTTTTGCATTCACTCATGCTTGTTAATTCTTTTCAAACCTTCTAGCACATTTTACATGTTCTTGTGTCTATGTCATGCCTAGGTCCACATCATGTTCCATTATCCTTAACATGTCATGTTCTTTATGCTTTGTAGCATTGTTTTAAAATGTTATTTTTTCTAATGTTTGAGTTTCATTTTCTCATTCATCTTGCACCCTCATGCATCTTCTTCATATTTTCTTCTTTCCCTCCTTCCTCTTGATTCATTTGTCTATTCGTGACAAAAAGGGGGAGAATATTCCGGAGAGTATACCGGTGTGTTTCGTCATTTCTATGTGACTCATGTGCACACTCTTAGGGGGAGAAAGCCATAGGGGAGATGCATATACCAAGGGGGAGAAGACATTTTTTGAGAAAACCTTGATCTACTTTATGTTTGTTTTCTCGTTACTTTATGGTGATTTGATTTGCTTTATTGCTCTCATTGCATCGTGCTTATGTGTTGGACATGCTTTTACCCTTATGCTATTGTGCTTTATTGGTTGCATGTTCGGATGATCATTTGCTTTGCTATATGATCATTGTAGTCATTTCCATATGACTATCATGCATTTGATCAAGTTGCTCATATGTTTTTCAACATGTTTACTTGATCGCATTTTACTTGTTATATTATACTTGTCTTTTTATCACCTGATTTACCTTGAGGGTCTAATGTGGTTTGTGCAAGTGTTTCAGGTTACAGGTATATATGTTCCAAGTTCATCACAGCTCCTATGATTCATGATAGGGGGAGTGATATGATAGGGAAGTACTTTATTTCATGTACCCATGTTGTTTTGTAAGCTTTAAGGGTGTGTTTCATTGCATGTGGTTTTGTAGGCTTTTATGGTTTGTGCCATGTATTTGCAATACTTTGCTTATGCAGCCTTTATGCTTGTGCTATTGAAGTTTAATGTCTTATATTTACTTCACTACATCACTCTTGTGCCCGTGTAGGATTGTTCCTAGATGCATATACGTTCTATGCATTGGTTGAGTGATGAATACTCTTGTGCCCTGTAGGATTGTTCCTAGATGCAAATTCTCCAAGTATTTTGCATTGGTTGAGTGTTGGATGTGCAAATGGTACTCTTCAAATGAGCTTATCATCTTGCATGTCTGGATGTTCATTCTTGTGTGAATGAGCATAGTGATTACTTTTGTTTAAGTGATTGCTTGTTTGATCTTGCCATGGTCTATTGTTTTTATTCCATTTTGCTTGATCACATTATATTTGCTCCATATGCATTTCAAGTTTTCTGCATACAAATGATATTATTTTGTTGTGTGTTTCAGGAGTTACTTGTTCATATGTCCAAGAGCTTATCAGAATCTAGAATTAGGTGTGGAGTGAGTTTTGCCTTTGTTCCCAACTCATGTTTAAGTCTAGAGTCTGTTTTAGGTGTTTTGTCACGAATAGCCAAAGGGGGAGATTGTAAAGTTGTGATTTACAACTAAGTTTTATATTGGCTTTATTCCATGACAAAATGTGTTGTAATTACTTTATTTCATTTCCTTGTATTTTGTGGGATTTAATTGTATTGGATTTAGTATCAAGTTGGTGAAGACTCAAGCTTTACTGAAGATCAGTGGATCTCGCGGGTGTGTCGCTGGAAGCTAAGCCGCGAAAGAGCCATGTGAGAGGCACATGACTGGAAGCTGAAGAGTCATGCAGGCTATCGTTTTCCGAGTGTCTCGCGGGTAAGGCCTTCCCGCGAGATAGTCGCGAAACATTCTGCTTGGAGGATTTTAATGAGTGACTTTCTTACCCTTCACCCATAATATATATACCCTCATTACCCACAAATGTTATAGAGGCTATTCAGATAGAAAAACCCTAGATAGGTTTTCTACAACACACACACCCATCTTTTGAGAGAGAGCTACTCCTCCTTAGTGAGAAATCATTGTAGTCTCTTCTCCATCCCTCTCCCATTATCATACATTGAGAGGAGATTTGTACCCAAACACAACCCACACCTATTCAGAGTGTAGAGAGTGCTTTGGAGTTGCTGGGAAGCATTGGAAGAAGCCAAGGATGGCAGATGCAACATGGAGCTTGTTGCGGGATCCGGAGAACTAAGACAAGACACGGTTCCGAGAAGCCTTGTTGGAGTAGGAGCTTGGAGGGCTTAGGTACATCGGGTAGATTAGGCTTGGAGGGTCTCTTGCTAACCCATGTATCCCAACTGATTGTCTAGTGGATCGATTT
>NW_027069785.1:806034-811515 GCF_002906115.3 Quercus suber | reverse complement strand
GTACCCAAACACAACCCACACCTATTCAGAGTGTAGAGAGTGCTTTGGAGTTGCTGGGAAGCATTGGAAGAAGCCAAGGATGGCAGATGCAACATGGAGCTTGTTGCGGGATCCGGAGAACTAAGACAAGACACGGTTCCGAGAAGCCTTGTTGGAGTAGGAGCTTGGAGGGCTTAGGTACATCGGGTAGATTAGGCTTGGAGGGTCTCTTGCTAACCCATGTATCCCAACTGATTGTCTAGTGGATCGATTTCCACTTGGAGGGCGGCGGAGAGGTTTTTCGCCGAGTTCTTCGGTTTCCTCTTCGAGAACACGTCTTGGTGTTTTCTGTGTTTGCATCCTTCTTCCCTACTCTTTTATATTCCATTATACTGCTGTGTTGCTTAGTTTATGGATTAGAGTAGCTTACTTGTTCATCCGCTCGCATTTACACTATTCCGCACTTTGTATTAAGTTTGTGTAAAATCTATCGAGCCGTAATTTTAATTGGGGGTCTAAATAGCTCTTGTGTTTTCAACACATTTTCGAGCTTTCAGACGGAAAAAAAAAAAATGTCCTCAATCTAGTATACACCAAAATCATGAAACCCTTGGTGGAAATTTTGAAGAATCCCCAATCTAACACTCTAAATGAAATGCAATTTAAAATGGTAGAGCATCGAGGTGATATGACCAATAAGACCTTGCAAGAGGGGAGTAGTGGTGAGATGTATACAATTTGAGAAGTTTCGAGTAGAAAGTGACTTTTTTGTTTTTATTTATTTTAAAAATTGATCTGGAATTATTTAATGTAAATTAAAATTTATTATTATTTTAATAGTCATAGTTATCTTTAAGTGTGCCATTTATACATGTAATTGTGTGCCACGTAAGCATTTTTCGTTAATGAGTTGACAGTAAATACCAATGATTCAAAGCAAATAAGGGGTTGAGTTTCATTCTCTTTACTGGCAATATCTGGATCCTTGTAGTTTTAGATCTTAGGTTTAATTTTAATTTTCTATGACATTTCTACATCTTTCTTGATATGGAAGAATTATATCTTGTACCATGAGCTTAACCCGTCAGCTTCTGCTCTGGCTGACGGGTCGGTTATGACGGATGCTGTAAGGCTAAACGTGAAGAAATGCATGCTGACTAGATCAAGACAAAACCGACGGGCTGAAGTCCCCAAGTCTAACTGACGGCAATTTGAATCCCCGAGGCTACTTAACGTAGCAAGAAGCTGACGCCAACCTAGCTGAAGGGGAAAGTACAAGCTGACGGATTAAGGCCGACGGTTCTATGAAAACCATGACTTGGTCACCACGCATGGGTTGGGAAATTGCTTGTATTCCACGCACAGTATCAGAGTCCTATAAGGAAAGGATTCCGCAATCTACGCGCATAAGGATTCCTATAAGGAAAAGACTTCTACTCCAAGGAAGAAAGGTCCACCCTCTACTGCTATAAAAACCCCAATACCCTCATAAGCCGAGGTACGCACAATTAACCCCTCTCTAGCACTCTAGAGTTGAAAGAAGTTCTAACTTGACCTTCGGAGGGTATTTGGCCGGCACCACACCGGTGCTCTCTGCGAGGTCTTTTCCTCTTTGTTGTGCAGGTGGTCTCGAGCGTACAAGCGTCGTGCAACTCACTGGTGAGATTTTCGGCCTCATCATTTCTCAAGTCCTTTTTTTTAATGTGTTCGTAAGTCTTTGTATATAGTAAGTATTAACGTCATGAATCATGGCCTTGAATGACTTAAAAAAAATATAGACCTTGAATGACTAAAAATATATATAGTTCTTAGGCTTAAATTGTCTTCATTCTTGGAGTTTAATATATTTTGACATGCTCTCTCTATCTCTCCCCCTCTCTCCTAATCACAGGTCCAGTTGAACTTATAATTTTCCTATAAGCTCCACCTTTGAATTTTTTATTCACAATTTCATGCATGTAAAGATGATTTATGTTCTTAACATATGTATCAAATTTCGTTCAAGTTAGATATTATTTACTATTTGATCAATAAACTTATTTTTTATGCATAATTTTAGATCACAAAACTTGAAATTTAAACATTTTATTGATGACATAACTATTAATTTTTGATCTTTTCGAAAATTTTGCAAACATGAAAGATATAATAAGAATGCAATTTAACGGTTATAAAAAGATTTAGGAGGGGTCTAAAGGGTTTTTCTCCAAACTAGTTTAGGAAGAAACATTTTCCCATTAAAATAGTCTTCTAGTTTTTTCACAAAGCATTTTAAGCAAAAAAAAAAAAAAGTTTTTACAAGCTAAATCTATGAGCAGGAAAGTTTAATGAGAGGATTAAGTATCACTAGTTTATAAAACTATGAGCGATGCTATATTCACAACAATTTTACAATAAACCCTAAATTGTAAGTTGTTACTGATTCTAATTTGGGACTACTCCTGAATATCACTTTTTTTTATTTACCAATAACAAATTGTCACACATGATTTGTTGTGCAATTATTATGAATATATTGTGGACGTAACATTCCTTGTAATATGTTGCAATTGTTTAATAAATATATATTTTGTTTATTATATTATAAGGTTATTATTTACACATGGTATGAAACTATCAAAAGCAGACGCTAAAGGTTGAAACTAAAAAAAAAAAAAAAGGGGTATGAAACCATTAAAATTCAAGATTTGACTCTGTTGAAGGTTAACTAGATCATAGATGCAGTCTTCTTAACTTTTTGTATTGTATAATATTCCAAAAGAGAATAAACGCATATTCACATATATTATATACATACAGTATTAAAAAATTAAAATAAAATCCACCCCACATGATGTACATCTGGAAGCGTTAACCTTGAGAATCTAGAAATGTGAGAAACAACAACGAAGTTGCACTTAATTTCCTCTCTTCCTATTGGCCTCTGCCAAGGAGATTTGCCTCCTGCGTGGCTGACAAAAAGTATACTATCGGAACACAAAACAGAACCCATAATTAAGCTATACATAGTAAAAAAAATAGATCTTATATAGTTTCAATAATCACAATGATATGATTAAATCTAGAATTAGGCTTTACAATTAAAAAAAAAGAATCATATTATCTTCATAACTCATAAGGTTAAGGAAATTAAAGTATTATCTCACGAAGGAGAAAAAAGTTGTGATTTTTGTAAGATATATCATACATAAGATACAGGTAAATAATACATATAAAAGAATATTGTAAAGTATAAACTTTGATGTCTTTGTAGTGTGCAAGTGTAAATAATACTTTCTTGAATGTGTCCAATACACGGATGCTAATTCCTTCAATTATGTTTTTTTTTTTTTGAGGAAGTTCAATTATGTTGAAAGCTACTGTTTCAAGATTAAATATGGAGACAAAGAGAGATAATATTTGGAAACAAATCTATGAAGTTCCTATCAAAAAAAAAAAAAAAAGCTATGAAGCAGTTGATGTTATGCTTGTAATTGTAAATAAGGGAAGCTCTGTCTTCTTCCTCAATCTCATTCAATGATTTTCTTCCATTGTTTTTTTTTCTTTTCTTTTTTTTTTTCTTTTTTTGTAACTCGTAGTGGCCAAAATTAAATATGGTGTAAAAAAAATAGTAGAATGAATTCTAAGAATAAAGAAGTAAATAAAGTAGCATTTAAATCAAAAAATTACTTTAAAAAAAAAAAAAAAACTATAGTTTTACACAAGTACACATGACTACATGAGGCTAAGAGGGTAAGAAGAAGCAATTGTTTACCAAAAAAAGAATAAGAAGAAGGAATTGACTATAGGATTAAGATTGTGGAAAAAATGAAAGATATTAAGATCATCTAGAATTTATACACTTAGAAAATTAAGATCATTCAAAAAGGAAAAAAAGGTTGAGCTTTTTATTTACATGATGATAAGATTTTTGTTCATTCTAATATCCTTTCTGTATATTGATAATCATGGAGTTATGTCTAAATCTGAGAAATCATGGAGAATTTGGCGTGTAGTTAGAATTTATATCTTAATTCAAGTAGAGAATCATGATAGGAGAAAATCATGGAGTTTGTATTTCAATCTTTATCAAATAGCACCTTGCTGATCTTGAACCAATGTTGGAATTTTAAAATTTTAATCCGACATCTTCACATAGAAAAGAAAAAATTCTATCAAAAAGAAAAGAAAAGAAAAAATGATTTTGGTTAATATACCTATGGTTCATTGGCTCTCTGCATGATAACAATGTTTTAGATGACTTTTTTCCCCATTATTATCTTGTCTCTCACACACACACGTATTTTTATAAATGTAAAAAAATATGAACGATGTTGAGTTAAAAATTGTTATAAACCATTTAAATAATCAGAAAAAATGTAATTTTTTAAGTGTAGTTGATGGGAAAAAATAAGTTCACATTTTAGTTGATGGGAACAAATAAATTCACAATAAAATTATTGATAAGTACAATTAATCTAAAAAATTCTGTACCTTTTTTAGAAGAATTTTTTTTTTTTGTAACTTATTACAATCACTTGTTTTTTTTTTTTTTTGGGGGGTAAAAAACCACTTTTTTTTTTTATCACAGATATTATAGAGTGTATGATTAAATAATGAATTTGGGCGTAAATGCACTTTTAGTCCCTACATTTTGAAGTTTTTCCATTTTAGTCCCTAAATTTTATTTTTTCCACATTTAGTCCCTAAAACCAATTTACGCTTTTTATTTTAGTCCTTCGAGCCCCATTCCGTCACCAATTAACGGGGGAACAGACGGGAGCTATAAAATATTATTTAAATTATGTTATCAAATATTTAAGTAAGAATACAACACTTACTTCAATAGTTTTGTCATACTAAAAGAAACAGAGAAAGTACTTTTGTCATACACGGGGAACACATGGACCACAATGTAAACCACAACCAAACACATGCAGACAAGGACCAACAAACAGTCAAAAAGCCAAAATATACAAAAACATTGTGGCCCTACTAGGAAAAAGTCACCAACCTTCTTGTAAAGCTATAAATAAGGACAGAGAGAAGAGAGAGAAGACCCTTTCACAAATATAGAAGTCTCCCAGCTTTCATTTTCTCCACTCCATGAATAGTGTGGGTATCAAGTGATAGAGATTGACGAAGTGGGGATTTTTCTTTAGGTTGTGCTCTTATGGCTGTTCGGCAGAGGCAGAGAGCTTCACTGGGGATTAAGTCTGATTTGGGAAAGGTCACTACCTGCGCGCCAGAGGTAGGCGAGGATCTTGAGATGGTTGATGATGATGGTGGTGGTTAGAGAGAGAAGTGGGATTTTCTTTAGGTTGATGATGGTGGCTGTTGGTTGTGAGGCAGAGGAAGAGAGCTAGGGATTTCAGTCTGATTTGGGGAAGACCTGCGCGCCAGAGGTAGGTGGTAAGTGCACTAAAAATGCTTCACGTGATTTATCACGTGAGCTTGAATCTGATTTCTTCCTTATTTTATTCACCAGGGTTAAAAAATAATAATATTTTATAGCTCCCGTCT
>NW_027069785.1:717455-800854 GCF_002906115.3 Quercus suber | reverse complement strand
GAACTAAATGCAGAAAGTCCCTCCTCCCTTAACCCCAATGAAATAAAAATAAAAACACGAAAACCCCATGATTCAAAATCAAAAGCTTGAACTACCCAGTAGAAAAAACATGATTAATTAAAAAAACACTCAAATATTGAAATACCCAGTAGTTTGGACAGCCATAAAACCTTCTGCCAGGGTTGTCCGGTGTCCACGAAACGACTAACACTGGTTTTTCATCACAGTAGCACCTAAATGGAGCTCTCCTCCTCAAGCTTGAACTGGTTGAAGAGCTTGCTTCCATCTAATCAGGGGCTTCGAAATGGTTGAGGATCTTGAGATGGTTGATGATGATGGTGGTGGTTAGAGAGAGAAGTGGGATTTTCTTTAGGTTGATGATGGTGGCTGTTGGTTGTGAGGCAGAGGAAGAGAGCTAGGGATTTCAGTCTGATTTGGGGAAGACCTGCGCGCCAGAATGTGGTGGCTGTTGCACTAAAAATGCTTCACGTGATTTATCACGTGAGCTTGAATCTGATTTCTTCCTTATTTTATTCACCAGGGTTAAAAAATAATAATATTTTATAGCTCCCGTCTGTTCCCCCGTTAATTGGTGACGGAATGGGGCTCGAAGGACTAAAATAAAAAGCGTAAATTGGTTTTAGGGATTAAATGTGGAAAAAATAAAATTTAGGGACTAAAATGGAAAAACTTCAAAATGTAGGGACTAAAAGTGCATTTACGCCATGAATTTGAGGTTCTATGTGTGTGTGCACGCACACACATGTGGTTTTGCTTTTGAACTTTAAGGTATTTAGATGAAATAGAAAAAAAAAATCATTTTTATTTTTAAATAAAGTTTGACATATAAAAGAAATAATTGTGTATTAATTGTAGTTTGAACTAAAAGAAGCATCTGGTTAAGAAATACATAAAATAAATTCACAAAAAAGAGGGGAAAAATCAACATAAAAGTACTCATAATATTTTCAAAGGAACAAGATTCAAATGTAGTAAATCTCCATGACCAATTACCCAATTATCGAATAAATTTTTTTTTAAAAAAATGGTCATCATGTGTGAGACATAAAAAAATTTAAAAGGAAAATTTTGCTGCCACAACCATTGTGCACAAAGTTGTGCACAATGGTATATGGCACCAGAACCACTCAATTTAAAAATGTCACCACTTTGGAAGCGTTGATATTGAGATTTTGAGATTCGCTTAATGAAACTAGACAGTAAGAACAGCGCACTTTCCTCTCTTCTTATTGGCTACTTGCACGGAGATAAGATTCAGGGAGAATTGCCTCCCACGTGGCCGGCAAAAGTAAACGGTCAAAACTTCATATTTAAATTTAAAAAATGCGTTTGAAGATTTTGTATAGGTTTTATTGCAAGAGGGCCAGTTGTCCTTCACGTGGATTTTTATTTTTTATTAAGGAAAAAAAAAAGACACAAAGAAAACGTAAGAAACAGCGAAAAAGAAATGTATCACTTTCACTTCATCTGCAGCAAAACTTTCACATGCACTAGTCTAGTGCCCAGCAACACTTAAGCAACATTCACTCTTCCTTCCTTCATCTCAGAAAACAAAAACAAAAAATGACGGACTTGCTCTTCACATCATCAAGGTAGTTTGGTTGCTCTTCACGAGTCTACCACTAGTTTTTTTTTAAAGAAATTCGGATCCTAATTAATGCCCCTCACTTTATAGCTTTTTTCGAGTGGAAACACCTTTGTAGATAACTGGGTGGTTTTAACCAAAAAAAAAATATAAAAAGGGAACTGAGTGGTTTGGTTGAAAATTTTAATAACACACGCTGACACTTTCCGCGTTTCAAAAAGAGGACAAACTGACAAACTATAATTTATTTTTTATTTGCTTTTTGATAATCTTCAAAAGTTGTTTTTATTTATATATTCTTTTTTATTTATTTATCATTGTTTTTACTTATATATTCTAGTTTTTGTGAACAACGTTGGTTCTGCGCTGTTTACCAAAAAAAAGAACAACGTTGGTTCATCTTCCTCATCTTTGAGTTCAATAATTTGAGAGAGAGAGAGAGAGAGAGAGAGGGGTATGAGTCAAGTCTTTGTTTACTGTCTTCTCACAAAGGCCTTTTTTTATTGCGGGTATTAACAACTTCATTGGATTAATTATAATATAGTTGATTCTCAAAAAAAAAAAAAATTATAATATAGTTCGTACGTCGAAATTTTCATTTTCAAAACTTCGAAAATGCTATTTTTAATGCGCATTTGAATTTCAATTGGGTTTCATAATTTTTATTTCTCAGAAGCAGCCAAACAAGAACAACCAAACCACCTAAATTATTCGCCTTTCATTTTATAACTTTGATTCTTTGCAATAGAAAGTGTAAAGAAACATGAAACATGATTATCTTGGAGTGAGGTCTTAAATTCTATACTATTTAAAAAAGAAAAGAAAAGAAAAGAAAAGGCAAAGAATAAAAAAAAGAAAAGAAAAGAGGAGTTCACACTACACACCAATAGTGATACCATTGCTGCAAAAACCAAAAAAAAAAAAAAAATGATGGAGTTGGCCTTTTCCATTGCAGAAATTTGGAAATGGTCATTCAGGAGATATGGTGGCTTGCTTACCACAAGATTTCGTTGGCATGGGGCATTTCCAGCAATCTGAAAAAGCTAATAATAGATTAATAGCCTCGTTGCCATATTTAGTTCAAGGTTTATGTCTTAGTCGTCTAATGAGATTTATGTATTGCCAATCACCAAATTAAATAAACATGCATGAAGGAGATGAGACTCACCAGCAAATAATGAATACACATACACCCACACCATACATGAATGATGACTTAAATATTGCCATCTCAATATTATTTTTTGGTTTTAGATCTCATTGCACTCCTTATAATTTTTTTTTTTGAGAAGACACTACTTATAATTTTGGTGATTGGCAATACGCTAATTTTATTATCCTAAGGCATGAATTTTGAATTAAATGAATGGAAAAATTTTACATTAAGTAGGGAATAAAACAAATTAACCAAATTATATATTGTTACTAGAGCATTTGGCATCAATTTATTAGCTTTTTGTTAAAAGAATGAAAAGTGTATTTGTACTTTGAAAAAAAAAAAAGTAAGATTTTTAAAGACGGTACATAAAAGTTAATCGCTAAAATTTGTCAAATAAATAGTAGGCAAACAAATTAAATCCAAAATTAAAAATTGAAGGAAAATCACAAGTCATTAACAAAAATAAAAACTCAATCCAATTTAAGCTATATTTGAAGTTCATTTGGGCTTCATTTTTCAAGTAAACAAGCAAAGGGCCAACCCTTTTTCTACCTCTAAAAAAATATGTAATCTATCTTTAGATTTTCAATTAGTAACAGTTATAATAAAACTTTATTATATATTATTTTAATGAATTTTAGGTTAAAATAGTAGGAGATAAGATAAAGTAAAAATTATCAAAATATTAATTATTTTTTTTTAATAAAAAATTTCTTTAATTAGATTGTTAATTAATATCCTACGGCACTCGTTAACATGACCTTATATTATATATATATACACAATCAAAGTCTTTAAAATTTACACAATTTTTCACATCAATATTTTTAATTTATATTTTTTTTAAAACTCAAATAATCATTAATTAGATTATAATCATTAAAAAGACTCACATTAGGATTCAAAAAAGAAGAGAGAGAGAGAGAGTCACGTTATAACTCCTTTTTTCCCACCTCAAAACCCTAACAAACCTATCCCTCTCTCAAACGATCATTTCTGCAAACTTTCTCTCTCCAAACGCAGGAAGCCCTAATCGCTCTGTAGCATCACCCAATTATGGCTTCAAGATTTACCACACCCTCATACACATGGTAAGTATTTTGCAATCCATTTTTTGCTTATTAGATCCTTGAAAAAAAATATATAATTTTGCAATCCGTCTCTGTTATCTTGATATTTCTTTCTCCATGAACCCTAAACTGCTAAACGTAAACGTAATGGGTAAGGCAATGGGTTACATGTTTGCTTTTTGTTTTTAATTATGTGAAAGCATTTTTTTTAGATAATTGTTAAGGGTTTATTTGGTAGTATAGTTTAAGTAATGTTGTTTGGGTATTTTTGATATACATGTGAGTAAAAAAATGTGTTAAATTGTGTATAAAGTTGTTTAAAATGTGAGTTTAAGTTGGCTTACCAAACAGGTCTTAAAAAATTAAAACAGGATCCATATGAGGAATAACGTGATCCTATACTTTTCTTTTTCAAACAACAAATAATGATGAGGTATGTCTGATTTTATAATTAATATATATATATATATATATATTTATTTATTTATTTATTTATCATTGGCACTTGCCAACAGCAATTTTTGGACCAAATTGACTCATTCTCCCGTCACTACCATCGAAAAATCAAATCAATGTTAGGGTTTTTCTATTTAGTTGAAAATTTTATTTGCTTATTTGTTTTGTGTTTACTGCGAATCAACGCAAAAAAAAAAAAAAAAAAGGTATGAAATTGATTTCTAGAGCAAGGTTTTGAAACCGAATCGGACCGCGACCTGAAAAACAGAGAACCGGACTGAAATTCGGTTTTTTAAGTATAAAACTGGATATACCTGAGTTCGGAGAGAACTGGATAAACCGGAGTTCAACCGTAGGCCGGTTCAACCGGTCATGAAATAGGAAAAAAAAAAAAATGTGGCTGCCAGGATTCGAACAAGAGCTCTCACATCTTGTAACAGGGAAGTTTATACCGTACCGTATCGGCTGGTACCATCGGTATTTACCGTACCGGCACCTAAACCGGTACCCAAACATGGTTGTTTCTTACCGCTCCAAATACCGGGGCATACCGGATTGTACCGGCCATAACGGGAAATATATCAGATTCCGGCCAAAAAATAAAAATCAGCCGGTATTTAAAAAAAAAAACCCAAAATAAACGATGTAAGTGGATAAGAATAAAAAACCAGATAGCTCAGATCCTCACCGTCGCCATGATGGTGACTATTTTTCCGTTCATCCTCTCAATTAGTCCTTCTAATCTTCTTCTTCTTCGCGCAGAGTCCCTAAAGCCAGACTTCTTCCCTCTTTTCTATTTCTTTCTTTATCTTATGGTTTTATGGACGGTAGACTCAAGTAATAGCTTTTAAATTTTTTTTTTTTTTTGAGGACATGTGTAAGCTTTTATGGCCTTTAAACTTGAAGTTTGGGCAGTGTGCCTTTGATACGACACTAACCCACGTGAACTTGATAATTCAAAGTTGTAAAAGCTTTTATTTTTTTAATTAAAATCTTTTTAAAACCTTAGTAGTTTCCAGCGGCAGGTAGAAAAAGACATTAATGTTATTATTATTATTATTATTATCAACTAAATAGTAAATACCCCCTCAAAAAAAAAAAACTAAATAGTAAATAGTAAATACATTAATGGCCTAATATTACTGATTAGCTCACACTTTAACTAAAGCTTAACATATTAAGTGAATTTTTTATTTCTAAATTTAAATTTCTTTTACAAATTATAGGGATTTAACTTAACATATATAAATATATCAAATTAGCGGTAATCTCAAAACGGTATACCGGTATTAATTGGTATCGAAATATTTCATTTTCATAACCAAATCAAAATGCCCTCCGAAACAGTATTGACTTCCTTGCCTTGTAAGCAAACCTGAAACCATGATTAACGGACCAAATGCTCTTCTTGAGAGCTAATATGCAATATTATTAAATTTATAATAAATTTACATGATTTATAGTTTCTAAACTTCTATCATCTTTCTCAACATATTAAATATTACTAAATTATTTTTTATTTAAGAGTAATACCTATGCAATTTATGAATTTATTTTAAAAGTCGTTTTTAGTTAATTGAAATGATTTCTCTTAAAGGATTATTATAAAAATTTCTTTTTATGCTTATTTATGTTGTACTATTTTTTATTAATCTTATAATGTACTATTTTATGTATTTTGTTTCAATTTTAAAGATATTTTTAGTAAATTTTGCTAATATTTACAAATTTAATATATTTATTTATATTTAAATAATTATTATATTAATTATGACGTTATCACGGTTCGATTTCGGTTCAACCTCGGTTTGACCTTAAAAATCTTAAACTTTTCCCCTTTACAGTTTAATGAATGATCTGGGTTTCAAAACCTTGTTCTAGAGTTTTCATTTGTGATTTAATTCAACTAATCTAGGAAAATTTTTACATTACTTAAAAAAAAAATTTAGGAAAAATCACAGATTATCTTATTTCTCAATAAGTATTAAAAAAATTTCCGTTGTCCATTTAAAAATTTCACATGTAGATTAATAAAGTTATATTTCTTGGTTGTATTTGGTAGGTGTTCAACAACAAGTTTAACTTAGCTGAAATTTATGCTGTTCTTTGGAAGTTCAAATTTGAAATCTTTTCTTCATTCATTGTAGTTTTTCATTGAGTAATTTCTTTCTCTCTTACTGCTCTTGATGAGTTTTTCCTTTTCACTAAAATTTTTACAGGTTTGGTATTTGACCACAAGAAATTTTTTTTTAGCATGAAGCACCTATTTCGTTCTATTTGTCCTCACCACACGGAAAACATTAAGGTAAGACACATAATCTATTTTAAAGTTTGAATGAAAATTACCATATCATACAAAATACAAGAGATAAATTTTAAAGAATGAGCTTAATTGTTTCTTATATATAATTGAAGCTTTTGACTTTTTTTAGACATCAACATTATTTAAATAAAAAGAAAACAAAAATTCTGATAGGACTCATCAGAAAAAAAAAAAAAAAAAAAAAAAAAAAAAAAAAAAAAAGAAAAAAAAAAAAGAAGAAGAAGAAGAAGAGAGAATCATGTGTATATATATAACTATTGGGATTCAACATAAAAAAGATAATGGAATTAGGTATTATAATTTTGATATTGTTCCATATTTTGAATTGTCTATATTATTATTACTACGAGAAAGTCATATTGCTACTCAAATTTGAAACTTGGTGTCTTTCTCATATCATGGTCTTTGTTTATATCTTTGCAGTTTATATTAGTTTTGAGTGTGTGTATATATATAACTATTTGGAGTTTTGCTTTATTAATTTAAGAATTGTAAATTACTTTGTAAGTTCCGGTAATTATGCACTTGCAACTCAATAATGTTGTATATTACACAACACTTCTAAACTATGGAAAAACATAGAAGTTAAATATTTCTTCATTTTAAAAAAAAATATTAACTAGCAAAATGTCTATTTACTCATCGTTGGATTATTTTTTTTGTCAATAGCTTTTCCGTGCATTGCACTGGTTAGCGATTAGTTATTGTAATTATCATTATTTTTTTTTTTTTGTGCTAGATTAACAAGTAATTTGCATAAAGAAAGATTAGAAGAGCTAATTTATCTTCCCTACACAAAGTAAGAATAAAGCTAAGAGTAACAGATAAAATAGGTTTTTTTTTTTAGTCATACGTGAATTTGTCCATCCTTTAGTAAGTTTCTAATATGTTAAATGATAGTTATGGATATTATCTATGAAACAACTGAGCTACTTAATTATATAGATTATGGTATTCGAAAGTAGTTAACAATGCATATTGGCTTAAAGAGTTACACGGTCTTGTTAGGGTGAAATTAAATTATATTTTAATAGGTTATATGATGTACCTAACAATATCTCAATGGAGTCAATAAGAAGACATGCTTAGCAATTTTTCAATTGAAAATTAGTTGTGTATAATATAAAATTATATTACATTTTGACGTATTTTTCAATTAAATAAGTTTTTGATAATTAATGAGTATCAAGAAAAATAAAATCCCATACCAATGACTCTTGAAGCCAACATATCTGCAGTGATTTTGTAAATGCAACACACTTCGTTTTGTGGCTTCATATCATATGTAACAAATCTATGCAAAATAAAAAGAAATTGAGTGGGACAGGGTTGAGGGGACTATACGTACTCATTTAATAAAGTAACAACAACAGCCATATAACTGTCCCTTCCTCTACTTTGCAGCGTCCTCATTTGATAAAATAAGAACAACAATAACTCTCCCCTCCTCCACCTCAGTAAACATGACGGAGTTGGTCTCTTCTGTTGCGGAAAAAGTCATTGAGAAGCTAGGATCTATTGTTTACCAAGAGGTTTGCTTGGCATGGGGCGTCGAAAGCGATCTGAAAAATCTTGAGCTAACCATGTCTGCCATCCAAGCTAAGTTGTTGGATGCCGAGGAGAGGCAAGCAAAAGAACATGGGCTTAGTCTCTGGCTGGGGGAACTCAAAGATGTGCTTTATGATGCGGTGGATGTGCTGGATGAATTCGAGTGTGAAGCTCTACGGAAGCAAGTGGTGAAAACATATGGGAGCACTGGTAAAAAGGTACGCCGTTTCTTTTCGTGTTCTAATCCACTTGCCTTCCGTTTAAAAATGGGTCATAGAATGAAGGAGATTAGAGAGAGGTTAGAAGGGATAAAAAAGCTTAGTGATCAATTTAATCTTCAAGAGAGGCAACTTGACGATAAGCATATTGTCGTCAGGGAAACTCACTCCTTTATCCCTGATTCTGATGTTATTGGGAGGGATAAAGACAAGCAAGAGATAATAGATCTTCTGATGCAACCAGGTGATGATGGTAATGTTTCTGTGATTCCAATAGTTGGGTTGGGAGGTATGGGCAAGACCACACTTGCCCAGTCAGTGTATAATGATGAAATGGTTAAAAGCAATTTTCATCATAGAGTATGGGTATGCGTGTCAGAAGATTTTGAAGTTAAAAGATTGGCAAAAGAAATCCTTAAGTCTGCAGGTGGTGAAATTAGCGAGAACATGAGTATGGATCAAGTGCAAGCTAATTTACGAAATGTTTTGAATGGAAAATCTTTTTTAATTGTTTTGGATGATGTATGGAATGAGGATCGCAGTGAATGGAATGCCTTGAAAATATTGTTAATAGAAGGTGCCAAAGGAAGTAAAATTATTGTCACTACACGTAGTCACAAAGTTGCGTCAGTGATGACTCTTGGATCCATCCATGAATTGAAAGGTCTTCCTGAGCAAGACTGTCTATGCTTGTTCTTAAAATGGGCATTTGAAAAAGGAAAGGACAAACAATATCCAAAACTAGTAGAGATTGGTAAAGATATTGTGGAAAAATGCAGAGGTGTTCCTTTGGCAGTGAATACTTTAGGGAGTTTACTTTATTCTAAAATCGAGGAGCGGGATTGGATCTCTATAAGGGATAATGAGATATGGAAATTGGAGCAAAAGGAAAAAGACATTTTACCGGCATTAAGATTGAGTTACAATAAGTTGCCATCATACTTAAAACAATGTTTTGCTTATTGCTCACTGTATCCAAAGGATTTTAGATATAGTAATGAGAACTTAATTCAGTGTTGGATGGCAAATGGGCTCCTCGAAAAGTCCAACAAAAGTACTGAAGAGTTGGAAAATATTGGAGAACAATATTTGAAAGAGTTGTTATCAAGATCTTTCTTTCAAGAAGTTCATTATCGAGATCAAGACAATATTCGTTGGTCATTTAAAATGCATGATTTGTTACATGATCTTTCGTTATATGTTGCACAAAATGATTATTGCTTAATTGAAGACATTAATAACACCAACAAATTTGAAAAGGCTAGACACGTTTCAATTTTGGACCGTAAGTTGGGTGTTGATGCAACAATAACTTTTTTACACAAGTTGAATAACAACATGCGGACTATTGATTCTATTAATATTGATGAATCTTTGGTGGAAACATGCATCTCAAGGTTTAAGCACCTGCGCTTGCTAAATTTAAGATATTCAAAGTTGGAGACGTTGTCAAGCTCAATTGGTACATTGAAGCATTTGAGATATCTCAACTTATGTGGAAATAGGAAAATAAAGAAATTGCCTAACTCCATTTGCAATCTACAAAATTTGGAAACTTTGATATTACTGCAGTGTGAAGATCTTGAAGAGTTGCCAAGGGATATAAGAAAGATGGTTAGCCTCAGACATTTTGTGATAGCCACAAAACAAATGCGTTTACCTGCCAACGGAATCGAGTGCATGTCTTCTCTTCGATATTTGTCCTTTTATAAATGTCCTAGACTAGAGTGTTTTAATGAAGGAATCCAACGCCTCACCGCCCTTCGCCACTTGAGCTTCTTATTTTGTGAAAGCCTGATATCTTTGCCGCAAGGTATGAAACACCTAACCGCGTTGGAATATCTGGATATTACAAGATGTGAAAAACTTAATTTAATGGAAAGGGATGACTACCCGACAAGTCTTCAAACACTCCATATTGGGGGATTGCCACAATTAGTGAGTTTTCCCCAAGGGCTTAAAGGATCTGCCGACACTCTACAATTTTTATGTATTTTTAATTGTGAGAACTTGGGGGTATTGCCAGAGTGGCTTCCCGATCTCAGTTCTCTTCGCACACTTCAGATTTTATTTTGCCCAAAATTATCGTCTCTGCCAGAAGGGATGGATCGCCTCACTGCCCTAAGAGAACTGCATATTGTTGGTTGTCCTGAATTGAGGAGAGATTATGAGCGAGAGGTCGCAAAGATTGGGGCAAGATGGTCAAATTCAGTTTTGAGGATTAGGTAAGGGCTAAAATCTTTCTTCCTCTTCTCTTCTACGTATGCTCTGTTTTTCTATCTTACTAACCTAAAAGTCTGATTGTTTGTGGAATTAAATCACAATAAACAACAACTAACCCAGAAATCGTTTCTACTTTTCTTTTTCTTTTTTAAAAATAAAAGGGTAATACATATTATAGCAATAATATGATTTTTTTTTTCTACTTTTCTTTGGTTCATAATTTAAGATAGAAATAAATTGAAAACAAATTAGGTTATGAAATGTAAAAGATAATTTGTCATTTTTTTGTTATAAAGATTTGAGTCTATGGAGAATAAAAGAGTAGACAAATTATGAACTCTATTCTTGTCTCTCTCTTTTTTTGGTTGTATTTATTGAATTAATTCACATTAAAAATACAACTAACCAAGACAGATTTTTTGTTTTGTTTTGTTTTCTTTTTAACAGAAGGGCAATAATCATTTAAGATAGAAAGAAATTGAAAAAAAAAAAGGTATGTTATGGAATGAAAAAGATAATTGTTTTTTGGTTTTAAAGATTGAGTTTATGGAGAATAAAAGAGTAGACAAATTATGAACTCTATTCTTGTCTTTGATGGGAGAAAATTTTAACATCTTGTAGTCTTTTCATTTCCTCTCTCTAAAAGTGAACTGAACATGGTGTTAATGAGCTTATTTGGCCTGTATTTTCTGACTAGGAGTAGATGCAATGCAAAAATATAAAGTCATCTATATTTTTGTGAAATTGGCATTATTTTAAATATATTTGATTCTTCTTGTTTCTAAATTGACAGATGTTCTTGGGAGATTGTTCTCTCAGAAAAGGATGTTCCTTGTGCTTAAAATTGCCACTGGTAAGATATTTTTTTAATTTTTAATTTTCAATGTTCAATCTAGTAAGTGATGGCATTGGATTTACATTTCTTAGTACCAGTGGATTTTCTTCAATTTATACTCATCTAATGATTCCATGCTTTAAAACATTGCAGCTTATCAATTCAGCCATAACATGCAGCACCGAAAGTCTCAGCCATCTCTTGTATTGTAAATAATTTTAATAATATTGTGGTGTGCCTTTAGTGTTTGTAATGATTAATGGAGTGATGTGTGTTTATATTTATGATTTCAATTGTATTTCAAGTATTATCTAATTTGCACAATGTTTTAGTGACTCGAGTCGTGTCTTATTGATTGTTTGCCTCTGCTTCTTGGTTATTGGAGTTATTCAAATGAAATTCTTTGTTGTGCTTTATCATTTAATTAAAAAAAAATTGAAGTTTGAAATTTTTTTCATGTGATGTAAAATACCTAATAGCATTAGAATATTTGGTAAGCCAACAATGTGAAAATTTGAATTTTATGGAAGTGGAATACTACCTAGAAGTTTGCTTTAGCCATCAATTGTTGGTTCAGAATGTCATTCTGTTTTGAAAATTTGGTATTTTAAACACCCAAAGTTGTCATATCTACCAAGTGGCCTTAATGCCCAAAGAGGACTGAAGATTGAAGATTGTTCTAAATCAAGATGACAATGCCAAGGAGATATTGGTGAGTATTGTGCATAAGTTGCTTGTAAATTTGGCCTTCATTGTTTGCTGAGATTCATACAATTTTGACTATAATTGCTGCCTCTTGTTTCTGAAGTTTTGTCAGGTTTTTGTGGAAGATTCTTCTAAGGAAAAGGGATTCCTGTAGCTTAAAACTTCTTTTTTAGGTGAGATTTCAGAGTTTGAATGTAAGAAAATCCGTGATGATGTGAAAGCAACAAAGAAAGACATTGAATTAGCCATTAATGTAGCTTAGTGTCTCACTTGTGTGCACTTGATTGATTCGGTCTTTCTTGTAGGTCATTCGTGGCTCTCTCAAAACTTGCTGTTGATTTTGGTAGAGAATCTATGTTGTCATTGCAATGGTTTTTCAGCTCACGACATGCACCTATGATAGTATGATATCTACTAGCTCACCTGTGATATCTACTAGCTCATGAAAACTTTCTATAGCTTTGAGGTTTGGAGGATTACCAAAGGTGAATATTTGATGAAGCAAAAATTTCCTGCTTGCCACATGTTTGGTGGTGAGCATATGCATAGCTTCTTCAAAAATTTCCAAACCCTTAACTAATAAATCCATAGTTATTGTAATCCTAAAAAAAAAAAACTTCAATTTTTGTACTCGGCGAACACCAGAGAAGATATAAGTAGTTTTGTGTGTGAAGGCTATATTTTTTTAATCTCATTTTACACTTAAAAACCTTGATTCTTCCTGGATATTAATTAGGCTAAATCCATTAAATGAACACTGTTGACTTCTAAATTTAGGTACCTTTTACTTTCATTTTCAAGGCTTTGGATATTTCCTATAGGTTTTTAATTTTTGGTACTTTCTGTAGATTATTAATATAATTTTCAAGTTTCTGGCCTTTAGTATATGGTCCTCCAGCTAGGTTATTACTATCATGCTCAAGGTTTAGAAATTCCTTTGGAGCTGTGTAGTGTGGGATGTGGGGAAAAAATTAACATTATTTATGTCATTCTTATTGCTTGCATGATGTACTATGTTATTTGCTTTGCTTTACTTGAATGGAGCTTGCGTTTTTATTGTTGATACTTCATACCCTTATGAGCACTCAGCTGATAAGTGTTTCTTGATGAAAATTTGGAAGTACAGCCTATTAGTATATATAAAGAGTTTTATATTTTACTAATGATCCTTTGTTTATTGGTTTGATCTCAATTTTAGGTTAGTCTGGAGTCATTACAAATTTGGTAAAAGGTTTCCTCTGCACTTTACAGGGTAGAATCTATGAACTTTATGGGCGAGAGGCATTTGGAAAAGAAACACTTAGCCCTTCACGTCATCAAGGAAGTTCAAATCAAAAGTTCTGAGGTACATCCTAATTTTGTCCTCTTAAAATTTTTGATCAGAATGTTTAAGGTATAATTGGAATTAGTTTGGTTTACTCAGGTAAATAGGGAACTTCTTTCTAACCTATTATTGTGAAATCTTATAAGTCAATTTACATAGATCCCAAAACTCTTGATTGTTCTAATATATAGTTTTCACAATAAGCAAAGCTAATTATAGATCCTTCTGCAAAACTTTCATGCCTATTTTAGCTATTACTATTTTGTCAAAGGCTGTTGAACCTTAAGCACATCTCTCTCTCATGTCTCTCTTCCCATGTGAGAGCTCCAAGACCAATGGATTTGTCACATTTAGTTTTGCACAATTTATAACTTTTATATGTATTCTTCATTTATGGTGGCACTTTTAAAAGAAAAAAGAAAAAAATGACGCTTCTGTTTTTTATCTGAAGAAAGTTTAAGAACTGATATAATAATGTTGTAAGTGATTACATCTTATATACTATAATATGTAAAGACTCGACCAATAGTTCCCCATGAAAAGAAGGAAGTATCAGAAGATATTGAAAACATTTACCTGAAGAATTAGTAGTTAAATTTACATTTTACTATGCTTAAATTAGTTTGAGGAATGGCATTTCATAGAGATATCCCATTGGTTTTGGAAGCTGGTAGTTGTTTGGCGTTTTAAAAATTATCTTATTAGCTATGTTCAGCGTAGCTTTTGTTAAGGCTAATATTTTGGCAAGACCACTCCTTTTGTGAACTTTTTATTGTAAATTTCTAACTTTTCTAGTTGTTCATAAGATATATTTACAATGGAATTGTTGTTAATCCATTGTTTGATATCCCAACATCTTAATTTTAATTTATAATCTCATAGATGAAGCCCAGTTTGCAATTAATCCTGACACACTAGATGTGACTATCTCCAGATCTTTTGCTCAAGAATCCAAGACCAAGCCATATCACATCGTTTGATGCTGCTTTGTCAATTGTCATTGGATAGGAGCTCCTACTATCTTTTAGTTCTTGCAGTCAAGTTTTTCCAAATACTCACTTTTTCTTTATAAATGTTTTCTATTCGGTTAACAACTATTAAGCCACAATTATTAATACTTTGTACTTAGCAACACGTAATAGTGAATATTAAAACTGCTTGCATCACCATAACAATGATAGCAATTTAGAATTAGGCATCTTATGAATATAAATAGCAGCATGGATATTTACTGGTGTCTTCTATCAGTAATGGAGAATCTTGCTACTAGTTCATTCCATAGATGGTAATGACAGATAGGAATTCTACAAGATCCATTCATTCTTTTTTCTCTGATAGATAGTCAGAACTTCATCCGAGTACTAATGAACCTTGTGTGTATACTATAAGCACAAGTTTGTAAGACCACACTTAGTGATTGGCATGTTCGGATTTTCCATTTTCTTTTGCTTTTAAAAAATAAAAAAAATTTCTTTTTTTCCCTTTTTTGGGTGTACATTAGATTTGATATGGCTGTTGTTGCCTTGGAGTGCTTTTGATTCTAAGTCCAGAATATCTTGCACTTTAAATGTTTGTGGTGTTAATTGTTTAAGTTTCATTAACACATTGACTAGAATTGCAACTGCAAAGTTCAGTATCATCATCATTTTTTGACATTTAAAGAAAATATACCCAACAACTATAGGTGGCCAAATCTCTGTATGTTAACCTATATCGATTGGGTTTGCAATTTGTTTCATCGTTGGAGCCTATATTATTACAATTTACTCAATGTAGACAAGAAAAGAGTGTTGAGTTATTTGCACTTTGTTATTATCTTTCTCAATATTCTTATGCTTTAATCCCATCCTGCATGTTTGGATTTTCTAGGTAGCTGCCCTTCTCCAATGTGAACTTGGATCATATGATAGGTGGCAGCTTCCAAGATGTACAATCATGAATAATAACACAAGAACTTACAAGAATTCATTCCTCATTCTACCAATCTCATTCATAAATTTTCTTCACCAGGTTCAAGACAATATATCTAGTCATTTTTAACCTCCTTGTTTATATGTTATAAGCTGTATCTTATCAGTTATTGCACGGAGGAAATCCATTTACCTGCTCATATTACCTTTTATTTACAGGTCCAATCAAGTCCAAAATCATGGCAACGTTTTGGACATATGATGAGGTCATCTGTGGTGGGAATGCAGTGAAATTCTATGCAGTTTTATGACTAAGGATGATAAGAACATGATTGCTCCAGATCGTGAATAAGGTCAACCTTGCAAGGTTCTTAGAGAAATATTATTTTTAAAAAAGTCATGCTGCCGATCACTTTAGGAGTAAACATTTATCTTTTTGAATGAATATTCACCTCACTTCTACCTCACCTCTTCATGGAGATAGTTTCTTTGAATTAGTAGTAACCTTGAAATATATTGTCTCATTTATGTCTATATAGACTCAGACTTTATATTTTATCATATAATGAGAAGGGCATCCGCTTTTCTTGGCGAATTTGTGCATATGGAGTTTCAAGTGCATGGTGTAACTTTGTGATTGATGGTGTCAATGTCTGAATTTTCTTTAGTCTTCTTAACAACATGAAGACAGATCATAAACTGAGTGGAAAGATTAAGACAAAAGGTAATTAAGAAAAAAAGAAGAAGATTCATGTAGCAATTGAAGCATAAATATAAATGAGACATTCCACAGTGAGCAGCCCATGCAAACTGACAGTGTCAAGATAGCCAAGTATTTGGGTAAGATGATTGGGCTCTTAATAAGTCTTCCTAGATGCATTTCCTTGAAAATTATGTCAAAATATTGAGAAGGCTATTGCTTTTGTTGACAATTATTTGATCTTTGCATAAAATTTGGTTGTGGAAGCTCTTGAATACATTATAGATGGATAAATCAATTTTATCATGGATAAGAAAAGTGACTGAAATCTTTTGTGTACAATATTATTTATAGATTTTCATATTTTCAGTAATTTTGTTCCATTTTATTCAGGTAAATGATTTATTTATCAACTGAACATATAATGAGGCATTCCATGGTCAGAAGCTCATGTAAACTGGCAGTGCCAAGAGCGCCAATTATTTTGGTAAGATGATTGTGCACTGGAAAAATGATTTGTTTTCACTATCATCTTAATTTACCTGTTTCCTCTTTGGTCACTGAGGTAATATTGTAATGTTTTAATTTTTTTCCCTTCGAATAATTTCTTACTTTTTAGGTAACTAGTTTTGGGGTATGCATGCAAATGAGTTGAAAAATAATCTGGCATCTTTTAGTAAAAAGGTTGAATGGGGGGATGCAATTTGGCAGAGGCTTTTGCTCTTAAGTCTGAAGAACTGGCTTGTGATCATGGAGTCATCATCAAGGATGAAAGCAACTACTTCATAGATGGGGAAGTTTCTAGTCACAAACCTGAAGCTGGATAGTATATGTTCGAAAATGATGGAATCTTTGATAAGATAGCATGATCTTAAGAAGACAGTCATTTGGAAGAAAAAGAGTATCAATGTCATATTCTTGAATAGATGAATTATACTCATATATGGTTGGTGTCAAATTACCTGGCCACTTTTGAACATTTGAAGTGACTTGAAGGATCTTTGCACTTGAGATTACAAGAATCTAGCTCTACAAATACGAGTGTTGCTCTTGATGTGAATTAAGCATTTGCAGATCTTAACAATTTAAGTTGTTTCAAGTGAAAATGCCTTCTGATTATCTTAGAAGAATTGGGTCTTTCTGGTCTGTCTCGGAACTAACTGTTAGGAAAGTTAAATCTCCTATCATTCTTGGCTGGTTTATCTTGTAAAATAATTTTGAATACTTTATAATGAATTATAATTCTTTGTTGTAATATTATAGTAATCTTAATGATCAAAGAAAGCATCATTTATGTGTCATCAGGATCAGTTATATCTATCACTATGTCCAGGTTTGCTTTGTTTACTGTCCTAAATTTGCAAAATAGTTTTCTGACCGATGCTTGTTAGATTGGCTATTAGTGTTTTATGTAGTATGTGTAGCCAAGCCTCCAACAATGTTTGGCTATGGCTTTACTTTGGGGAAGGGCTTAGGTTTTTCAATTTCCTCATGCCTTAGTATCATAAGAGATATATTTATTATTGTGTGTTTTTCTCTACTTGTATGGAGTTACCAAAATGAGACTTTTTGTGTGTTTTATATGTTCATTCAAATTTTTTTTATTCATATTTATGGAAATTTGATCTTTTTAGCCATATGGTATGAATTACCTAATGAGTTTGAGAATTCTGGTAAATCCAACTCTGTGAAAAGCTTAATGGTGATAGAAGTGGAAGACTACCAAGCAAGATGTTTGCTAGATGTTTGCTTTACCCTTCAATTGCTACTTCCCAATATTAATTCATTTTGTAAGTTTTGAGTTTCATACATCCAACGTTGTCATCTCTATTGGAGGGGACTGCATAGTCTCAGAGTCCTAAGAGGATTGAAGATTTTGAAATTGTCATAGCTTGTATTAAAAATTCTTGGAAGATACTAGTAAGGACATGGCTAGTATAACCTCTTGCCATAGTGATTAATATTCACATAGGCATAGAGGATGTTTAGGTATGTGCAAATTCTTTCCCTTCTTCTAGTTCTGCTCATTTTTTAGGAGGATAAATTCTTAATAAGTCACAGGTTAATCAAAATCAACTAAGACATCTAAAAGCTACAAAAAAGTATGTCCTCGTTTAAACTGAAAATTTCACGGGGTGGCCTATCTCCTTCAAGTTTTGGGTTTATGAAACTTTTATTAGGAATCTTTTAATCAAGTCTTGGCTTGCAGTGTTGAGGGCTACTAGATCTAGTATAACCAAGTATTTTATTAACGAGAACTATTCTCATTATTAACGCTATCTAGTAATAAAAATAAATTTTCATTTTTCCATTAGCCTCTAAGTAATAATAACAAGAAACATGATCATATTCCAAATAAATGTTGACAAATTGTTTAATATATAATTGCAATTTACACAATTGAGCATCATATTCCAACTAAGTCTTAAAATTCAAAACAAATCAAACTAACAAGTTAAAAATATAATTTTCAAATTATCAATAGTGTATGTTAAAACTATTTACTTTTTTGATAATTTCGCCAAGTGAAATTTGTCCCAACCTAAGCTTAGAATAAAAATAAAGATAAAATTGGACCTAACCCAACCTATTAATTTATCAATCCAAGACATCAGGTCAGATTTGTTAGATTAGTGGTTTGAAATACACTTTTGCTGTTGTGAATTTATGATTAACAAAAAGAAAAGGTATAACAAATAGATCAAACCATCTTCTCAAAAAAAAAAAAAAAAATCAAACCAATAATGGCCCATTCATCTTGGGCTTGGGCCAATGAAAACTACCAAGTTCCAAAGAAGAGCATGAAGAAAAACCATGAACATCATAACAATGACAGCAGCGACGGAAGTCTACGGTAGTACAGAACACAGAAAGTGGAATTATGAGAAATGGGTTTCTCACTTTCTCTACCTTCTCAGGAAATCCCTACGAAAATGGGTTTCTTTACACCTTCACTTATGAACCATCTTCATCTCAATGCCTTCAAAAGACCTCGCCTTTCCACTCTACCCTTTTCTGCTCTCTCTACTAGCTCTCTCTCTCTCTCTCTCTCTCTCTCTCTCTCTCTCCCCTATTTTATTTCACAGTTTGTTGTGGTAAACTTTCTGGGACATTGTGATTTTCTTGGTTTGTGTAGCTGCAGAAGTTTTGGGTTTTGTTTGATTTCAATTCCTTTGTGTTATACCCAATTTAGGAATATCTGGAAACTGCATATTGTGAAAAATTTAATTTTATGAAAGGGGATGACTACCCAACCAGGCTTCGAACACTCGAGTGCCACAATTAGTGACTTTGCCCCAAGGGCTTAAAGGATCTGCCAACACTTGGCGGTATTGCCGGAGTGGCTTCCCAATCTAAGTTCTCTTCGCAAACTTAAGATTTGGGATTGCCCAAAATTATCGTCTTTGCTAGAAGGTTTTCATTTTCTCTGAACTGAACATGGTGTTAAAGAATTTACTTGGTCTGTATTTTCTTTCTCAGAGTGGATGTGATGGTAAAATATGAAATTAAAAAGTTAAAACAAATTAATCCACACATAGCTTGCAATTTGAAGTCATATTATCAAGGAAGTATGAAATCTATATTTTTGTGAAATTGACTTTGTTTTGAATATTTTTGATGCTTCTTGCTTCTAAATAGATAGATGTTCTTGGGTGATTGTTATCTCAAAAAGGGATGTTCCTTGTGCTTAAAGTTGCAACTGGTGAGATTTATTTTATTTTATTTAAAATTTTTAATTTCAATGTTCAATCTAATGATTCCATTGGATATACATTTCATAATACCAGTGTATTTTCTTTAATGAGAAATGATATGTTTACAATATTTCTACAACATTTTTACAACAAATTCTTAGTGGCAGGTTGTTACTAATCTAATGATTCCATGGTTTAAAATGTTGCAGCTTATCAATTTAGCAATAACATGCAGCCCAAAAAGTCTTAGCCTTCTCTTGTATTGTAAATAATTTAATAATATTGTGGTGTGAATTAAGTGTTGTAATTCGGGGTGTGCATGGGTCGAGTTAAGGGAATTTTTTTACCCAACCCATCACATAAGTCCAACCCATCCCATATGGGTTAGGTTGAATTCATAGGTTTGACAAATTTTTATTATTATTATTAAATTGAGTAGAAAAAAAAATATAAATATTAATATATTAAAAAAATCCAAAGATTAGTATCAATGTAACTCTTTAAAGGCAAACAATACTAATAACTAAACAACCATAGTAAGTTACTAGAATTTGTGTGAACTAATTGGCTTGGATAGGAAAAGTTGGTTATTTTAAAAAATTTATTAATTATATAATATTATATATATATATATATATTAAATTAGTATTAGTAGGAGGAACCAAGAAAGTGCTGCTCTACAATTGGTTTTTAAAATAAATTATCAAATATATAATATATATTTAAATACAGTTGGTTTAAAAAAAAATTATTAAATATATAATATATTTTAAATATATATTAAATATGGGTGAGTCGGGTAGAGTTGGGTTTGACGGGTTTGTAATTTTATAACCCAAACCCAACTCACCAAGTCCTAAAAACCGACCCAATCTGGCAGGTCGGGTTAGGCAGGTCGGTGGGTTTTCTGCACACCTCTAGTTGTAATGGTTAATGGAGTGATGTGTGTATATATTGATGATGTCATTCGTACTTCATGTGTTATCTAATTTGCACAATGTTTAGTAACTTGAGTCATGTGTTATTAATTGTTTATCTTTGCTTTTTGGTTATTGGAATAACTCAAGTGAAACTCTCTATTGTGCTATATCTTTTAATTAATTTTTTTTTTTGAATATTGATCATTTGTTGTATGGTGCAAAATACCTAATGGTATTAGAATATTTGGTAGGCCGACAATATGAAAAGTTTAATTTGATGGAAGTGGAAGACTACTAGATGGAAGTGGAAGACTACCAAGAGATTTGCTTTACTTTAGCCATTAATTGCTGGTTCCGAATGTCAATTTATTATGAAATTTTGGTATTTTATACTTTCAAAATTGTCATATCTACTAAGGGGCATGCATGGCCTTAATGCCCTAAGAGGACTGAAGACTGAAGATTGTTCTAAATCAAGATGAAAATTCTGAGGAGATATTGGTGAGTATTGTATATAGTTCGCCACCTATATCATATTACCATGTAAATTTTTCCTCCATTGTTTGTTGAGATTCACACAATTTTGAACATAATTGACACCTCTTGTTTTGAAGTTTTGTTAGGTTTGTGTGGAAGATTGTTCTAAGGAAAAGGGATTCCTTTAGCTAAACATCTTTTCCTAGTGAGATGTTAGAGTTTTAATGTGACGAAATCCATGATGATGTCAAAGCAACAAAGAGAGACATTGAATTAGCCATTAAATTAGCTTAGTGTCTCATTGTGTGCCCTTTTTTGAATCAGCCTTTTTTATAGGTCACACATGTTTTCATTGCCATGGTTTATAGCTCACGACATTCACCTATGATATCTACTGGCTCATGAAAACTTGTTATAGCTCTAAGATTTGAAGGATTACCAAAGGTGAATATTTGACAAAGCAAAATTTTACTGCTTGCCACATGTTTGGCAGCGAGCATATGCATAGCTATTTCAAAATTTTCTAAACCCTTAATTATTAATTCCATTGTTATTGTAATCCAAAATAACAAACTTCAATTATTTGTAAACAGTGACGCCAAAGAAGATATATATAGTTTTGGGTTTGAAGGCTATATGTTCTTAAATCTCATTTTACACTTGAAAACCTTGATTCCTCGTGGATATTAATTAGGCTAAGTCTGCTAAATGAACCCTTTTGACTTTTAGATTTAGTTACCTTTTACTATCATTTTCAAGGTTTTGGATACTTCCTATAGGTTTTTAATTTTTGTTATTTAATGTAGATTATTAATATCATGTTCATGATTTAGGTCTTTAATATATGGTACTCCTGCTAGGTTTTTACTATCATGCTCAAGTTTTAGAAATTCCTTGGTATCTGTTTAATGAGGACGTGGAGAAAAAATTAACATTAGTTTTGTCTTTCTCCTTGCATGCATGCTCTACTATGTTATTTGCTTTGCTTTTACTTGCATGGATAATGTTGATGATGTATAGCTTGGGATTTCATTGTTGACGTACTCAGCTAATGACTGTTTCTCGATGAAAATTTGGCATTACAGCTGTAACGTATAGAAAGAGCTTTATATTTTACTAATGATCCTATGTTTGATGATTTGATCTCAAGTTTAGGTTTAGTTGCAAAGAAGTGTGGTGTCATTACAGCTGTTGTAAAAGGTTTCCTCTGCACTTTACAAGGTAGAATCAATGAAATTTGTGGGCAAGAGGCATCTGGAAAAACCAACGTAGCCCTTCACATCATCAAGGAAGCTCAAATCAAAAGAGCTGAGGTGCATCCTAATTTGTCCTCTTAAACTTTTTGAGGCTTTTGATTGGAATTGTTTAAGGTATGATTGGAATTAGTTTGGCTTGCTCAAGTAAAACAGGGAACTTCTTTCTAATCCGCTATTGTGACATCTGAGTAGATCCCAAAACCCTTGATTTTTTTTTTTTGTATATAGTTTTCATAATAATCAAAGTTATGTATAGATATTTCTGCGAAACATTCATACTAATTTTAGCTATTGTCATCTTCTCAGAGGCTGTTGAACGTTAAACACACCACTCTCTCATGTCTCTCTTCCTATGTGAGAGTTCCATGACCAATAGATTTGTAACATTTCTTTTGTACAATTTATAACCTTTTCCTATGTTCTTCAGTAAAGGTGGCAGTACAATTTTTATTTTTAAGATGGCAGCCCTGTTCTTTATCTGAAGAAAGTTTGAGAACTGCTATAATAATATCGTATGTCATTACATCTTATATGCTATGATATGTTAAGACTTCACCAACAATTCCCCATGAAAAGAAGGAAATATCAGAAGATATTGAAAATATTTACCTGAAAAATTAGTAGATAAATTTATATTTTACTATGCTTAAATTGGTAGTTTGAACAATGGCATTTCATAGAGATATCGTATTCCGTTGGTTTTGAAAACTATCAGTGGTTTAGCCTTTTATAAGTAAGATTATCTCATCAGCTATGTTCAGGATAGCTTATGTTTAGGCTAATATTTTGTCACTCTTTTGGTGAAATTTTAATTGTGATTTTTGAACTTTTCTTGCTGTTCATAAGAAATGTATTTATAAGTAAGATATGACTGTCCAGATCTTCTGCTCAAGAATGCAGGACCAAGCCATATCACATTGTTTGATGATGCTTTGTCATGGATCGAGCTCTTGCCATCTTTTTGTTCTTGCTGTATGGTTTTTCCAGATACTCACTTTTTCTTTATCAATGTTTTCTATTGATTTTACAACTATTAAACTACTATTATGAGTACTTTGTATATAGCAACATGTAATTGTGAATGTTAAAACCACTAGCATCACCATAACAGTGATACGGCACAAATTTGTAAGGTCACACCAAGTGATTGGCATATTAGGAAATATTTTTTCTTATAGCTACATTAGATTTGATATGGCAGTTGTTGCCTTGCCTTGGAGTGCTTTTTGTTGTGTCCAGAATATTTGCACTTTAAATGTGTGCTTCTTCTTTCTATATAAAATTTTGAATGCATTGTACTTCTAGTTACTCGCTTCATTGGTTCCTATAAGTTTCCTTTGAATGCAAAAGAAAAACTCTCAATTGTTTTCTTTTTGCAAGAAATATTTTCAGCATGAAAAATAAACCCCTACAAGTGATCAGAGATTGCATATATGTGCTTTTGTTGCTTATTGGCATAAGTGTGGCATGAGTAAGGTGATTGAGCTCTCGCTCAATTGGCACCTTCTCCCCTTGTAGGTGCTAGGTGGAGGGTGGAGTTGTGGGTTTAAGACCCATTGGGTGTGACTAACTTATGAATATAAAGAATGTGACACTGGCATGAGTAAGATAAAAAATCAACTAGGCTTTTTAATCTTTGGTGCTGGCAGTGTACAAATATGTAAGAAAGGCCGACATCACAATTTCACTGAATAATTTTGTGCAACATGGAATATTTTTTAAATAGACCAGCTGATTTACTTTACTTTAATAAATTAAGCCTAATTACTTATATTTGCAAGATGAGATATTCATCATAGTCTATCCAAAAATTTTCTTTGCATAATGTCTTCTTTGCCTCGCTAGATTGTTCTTTCAGCAGGATTTTGTGCAATCTTATGTAGAAAACGGAATGGATCCTTCACTTGCAAAATCAATGGGTATACACACAGAAAATATTCTTATTTCGTGTCCAAGTTTGGCTGAAATTTAGCCAAGTTTCATTAACACATCAACTAGAATTGCAATTGTAGATAAAAGTGGTTGATGGTGTTAGGGATTAATTCTCACACGTGATTGTGGTGTTTGTTGTTCAAGTTTCTTTAACACATTGACTAAAATTGCAAGTGCAGAGTTGTTATTATCATCATCATTTTCTGTCATTTAAAGAAAGTACCCAACAACTATAGGTGGTCAAATCTCCATCAGTTAACCTATATTGGTTGCTGTTCGTTTCATCACTGGGGCCTTTATTATTCCAACTTAGTCAATGTAGACAACAAAAGAGTGATGGGTTATTTGCTCTGACTTTGTTATTTTCTTTCTCAATTTTTTAATTGTTTAATACCATCCTGCATGTTTGGATTTTTCAGGTAGCTGCCCTTCTCCAATGTGAACTTGATCATATGATAGGTGGCACCTTCCAAGATCTACAATCACGAAATTAACCCAAGCACTTAAAGAATTCATTACTTATTTTGCCAATCTCATTCATAAATTCTCTTGGTTGAAGGCAATATATATTTATTCATTTATAACCTCCATGTTTATATGTTTCAAGCTGTATCTTATCAATTGTAGCTTGGAGGAAATCCATTTACCTGCCCATGTTACCTTTTATTTCCAGGTTCAATCAAGTCCAAAATCATGGCTAGGTTTTGGACATACGGATGAGGTCACCTGTGGTGGGAATGCCTTGAAATTTTATGCAGTTGTATGATTGAGGATGATAATAATAGGCTGCTCAAGATTGAGGATAAGGTTAATCTTCTGTTACTTTTGATAATCAGGAGTGTTAATAAGCTTGCAAGGTTCTTAGAGATGTATTATTTTTCAATAATTCATGCTGCCAGTCACTTTAGGAGCAAATATTTAGCTTTTGAATAAACATTCATGTCACTTCTACCTCACCTTTTCATAGAGAATTAGAGATAGTTCTCTGTTCAATTGCTCTCTTAATTGTACTCTCGGCGTTTAAGAACATTAGAGAAAACTTTGCAGTTGAGTATCTATCAACTTAAAATAATTTAATTACCACTAAAAAAAAAAACTTTTAAGTAATGAACCAATTTTTTTGTGTGGCTGTCCTCTTCCTGTTGATCTTTCTAGAGGAAGTCGCAGTTTCAATCATAAATGGCCATATTCCCTTGTATTAGTGGTAACCTTGAAATCATATTGTCTCATTTCTGTCTTTATGGACTTTGGATTGTATCATATAATGAGAAAGGCATCCACTTTTCTTGGTGGATTTGTGCATAAGGTCAGAAGAGAAAACAAAAGCATGCAAAGAAAAGCGAAGAAGAAACTGAATTTAGTATTACCCATAATCCACTCCTATAGGCATCAGCATTCATGGTGCCAAAATGTTTAGGTTTTGGAATTACAAAAAACTACTTTATCTATTTTACCACTTTATTTTTACAAAACATCCAACATTAATGATTTTATTTTAGCATTCAACACATAAAAATAATATAAATAATTCAATAAAATAATATATCAACTACAATAAGCAACAATATAATTATTATAATAATAAGAGGACAAATAAAATACATATTTTAAGTATAACATCTAAGCTATAGTGCACAGTGTGCATCATAGCTCAAGAGAAAAAAAATTATACCTTCAACTCCATTGATGCAGTCCTATTTTTCTTATATTGGTTGCTAAATTTGGCAATATGGCAATTTGACTCCACCAATGCTAATGCTAAGAGCATTGGCATCAGGTGTGCCAAATGCCAAATTTTTGGCATATGGCACACCAAACACCAAAGTATTTGTTTCATGAGGTGTTCCAAATCTCAAATTTTTTCCAACATGCCACGGTGTTGTTCTACTAATAGAACAACACTGTAGCATGTTGGGAAAAATTTTTTTATTGTTTTTTTTATACACCTCTGTGTGTCCTTTCTCTTTTTCATTTATTGATTTATCTCCACTCACTCTCTCTCTTCCCTCTCATATGTTTGCTATGTGTCTCTAGTCTCTCTTCACTCTCCTCTCTTTGCTTGCCTCTCTCTGCCTCCCACTCCAACCAAACTTAGACCGGAATCTATAATGGTCGTCAAGTAGTGTCAACCATAGCTTGAAGTTGCATCGTCCTCCACAGCTCGCCACTGACCTCGACGGGTCGTCTTCCATGCCAGGCCGACAACCTATGTGCATCATCAAAACCTCCCACCTTTTGATCTCTCTCAATCAGTCAATTGTGGGTGTGAGATTTGGAATGGGCTTTAAGATTTGGAAATGTGGTGGGTTGTGGGGTAGTGTGTGAATTGGTAGGTTTCAATGTGTTGTGGTTGTGTTTATGAGCGGCAAAGTTTTGAATTTCATTCTGGAGAGTGTTTCGGATTGATAATTGGAACAAAATATTCTAATACCATTGTGTTTTGGTGCATCGTTTTAGGATTATCCACCGAACACACATACGCACACACACATTTATAACTTCATATTTCAATATATCCAGTTAACCAACACAAAATTTAAAATATGATATGGGAATAAAATGAGTCAAATGATGAATTTGGACTTCGATGTTAAAAAAATCCAACATAGTCCAGAATATCCCGAAATAGGCTAGGATTTAAAGGCCGAAACAATCAGAATTTGTCCAGAACATCGGATTTAAATCCAACATAGTCTGGAATATCCTAGAATAGGCTAGAACTTAGAGATTGAAACAATCGGAATTCGTCCAAAACACCAGAATAGTCCAAAACGAACCGAAATTTAGATCGAAATGGAACAAGTAGTAAATGCACCAAATTAAGCTCTAGAAGGGAATATTTTGGCTAGAATGGAATAGAATTCAAAACATTGGTGGGCGGTAGTGCTATAGTTGTGGTGGCGGTTTTGGGTTGTGGTAGTGTATTTTTTTGGTTGTTGCGAGGGTGGGATTTTTTTATCCTTTTTGATGATGTTTGGAATGAGGATCATAACAAATGGATTGGAATGAAGAATTTGCTAATAAAAGGTGGCCAAGGAAGTAAAATTCTTGTCACTACTCGTAGTCACAAAGTTGCCTCTATAATGGCTACTAGGCCCTTCCACCACATAAAAGGTCTTCCAAAGGATGATTGTTTGTCCTTGTTATTAAGATGGGCATTCAATAGAGATGAGGAGAAACAATATCCAAAAATATCTGCACTTTAAATGGTTGTGGTATTAGTTGTTCAAGTTTCATTAACACATTCACTAGAATTGCAACTGCAGAGCTGTCATTATCATCGTCATTTTCTGCCATTTAAAGAAAATTTACCCAATAACTATAGGTGGCCAAATCTCCGTATGCTAACCTATATTGATCGGGTTTGCAGTTTATTTCATCATTGGAGCCTATATTATTACAACTTACTCAATGTAGACAAGAAAAGAGTGTTAAGTTATTTGCATTAGTTATTTTTTTTATAAATATTCTTATGCTTTAATACCATCCTGCATGTTTGGATCTTTCAGGTAGTTGCCCTTCTCCTCCAATGTGAACTTGGATCATATAATAGGTGGCACTTTCGAAGATGTAAATCATGAATAATAACACAAGCACTTGCAAGAACTCATTTCTCATTCTACCAATCTCATTCATAAATTTTCTTCACCAGGTTGAAGACAATATATCTAGTCATTTTTAACCTCCTTGTTTATATGTTGTAAGCTGTATCTTATCAGTTGTAGCATGGAGGAAATCCATTTACCTGCTCATGTTACCTTTTATTTCCAGGTCCTATAAAGTCCAAAATCATGGCAACGTTTTGGACATATGGATGATGTCATCTGTGGTGGGAATGCAATGAAATTCTATGCAGTTGTATGACAGGGGATGATAAGAACATGACTACCTCAGATTGAGGATAAGGTCAACCTTCTATCACTTTTGATAATATGAAGCATTAATAAGCTTGAAAGGTTCTTAGAGAAATATTATTATTAAAAAGTCATGTTGCCGGTCACTTTAGGAGTAAACATTTAGGTTTTTGAATAAATGTTTGCCTCACTTCTACCTCACCTTTTCATGGAGATAGTTCTATGTGCAGTTACTTTCTATTAGTTGTACTCATTGTGTGTATAAGAAAATTAGAGAAAACTTCACAGCTGAGTATCTACAACTTAAAATAATGAACCAAATTTTTGGTTGCTACCCTCTTCCTATTGATCTTTCTTGAGAAAGTCACAGTTTTTGGTGGTGTCTGTTTGAATTTTCTTTGGTCTTCTTAACAACATGAAAACAGATCATAAATTGAGTGGCAAGATTAAGACAAAAGGTAGCCAAGGAAAAAAAAAAGATTCATGTAGCAATTGAAGCATAAATATAAATGAGACATTCCATAGTTAACAGCTCACACAAGCTAACAGTGTCAATATAGCCAAGTATTTGGGTAAGATGATTGAGCACTTTAAATCTCCCTTGATGCATTTCCTTGAGAATTATGTCAAAATACTGAGAAGGCTATTGCTTTTGTTGAAAATTATTTGATCTTTGCATAAATTTTGGTTGTGGAAGCTCTTGAATACATTATAAATGGATAAATACATTTTTTCATGGATAAGAAAAGTGATTGAAATCTTTTGTGTCCAATATTATTTATGGATTTTCATACTTTCATAAATTTTGTTTCATTTTATTCAGGTAACTGATCTTGGGGTACACATGCAAGTCTGTTGAAAAAAAATCTTACATTCAGTGAAAAGGTTGAATGGAGGGATAATATTAGGTGGAGGCTTTAGCTGCAAGTTTGAGGTCTTGGAGTTGGCTTGTTAACATGGAGTCATCATCAAATAAGACAGAAACTACCTCTTAAATCCAATGACAAACATGAAGCCAAATGGTATATATTTGAAAATGATAGAATCCTTGATAAGATAGTCATGATCTTAAGGAGGAAGTTGTTTGATAGAGAGAGAGAATCATGTTAGATTCTTGAATGTTTGAGTTGTAATCAGATATGTTAAATGTCAAATTACCCAGCTACTTTACAACACTTGGAGTGACTTGAAGGATCTTTTGCAAAAGTGTCTTTCTCTTCATGCATTGCTCTTGATGTGAATTAACCAACTGACGACTGTAACATTTAAAGTTGTTTCAATTGAAAAAGACTATTTATTATTTCTACAAACAAACATCACATCTCTTATGTGGTGGGGTTTCATTGGTTTATCTTGGGTTAGGTCAACGGGTTGGAAAAATTTTGTCTAGTCAAATTAAAAAAAATTAGATTTTCATTTAACTGTTTAGGCCTATAATTCAATGCAAAGTTGCATTTTATATAATTGTACAATTCGAAGTCTCAAAATATCCAAATAAATTAAACTAACAAATTTAAACTAAATATCAAAATCCAAAATAAATTAAATGAAAAAACTTAAAATTCTGAATTGGGTCAAGTCACTTAGGTTGAAAATTTTGCTAATCAAAACTTGACCCGTCTCGAGCTTAAAATAATAATAATAATAATAATAATAATAATAATAATAATAATTATTATTATTATTATTATTATTTTTATTATTATTTTTATTATTATCATTTTAGTTTGTCAATCCATGAAAATCCAACAAAAGGATTGGGTTAGGTTGAATTGGGTCAGCTTCATCATATTTGATGAGTTGAATGCAAACCTCTAATTATCATAATCACAAAAAATGTATACTTATGCCGGTTATTATAAATTTATTTATAACTAACACAACAAATAGTAAAATACCCAGGGCAAGTGAGTTAACGTCACCAAGAATTTAAAGAATAACAAACAAATTGAACCCATAACACCCGTTCACCTTGGGCTAGAACCTTGGGCCAGTTCTAGCCCAAGGTGAACACAACCAAGGACTAAAGAAGAGCACAAAAAAGTCTATGAACACAAACTTTGCAACAACTTGTGCATGTGTTAAGTAGTGATTAGATTATTTTTCACCAAGTACTATTGATGGTCCCATGTGTAAGAGATGTAGTGTTTGTTTGTTTTGCACGTCCACATTCACGTCCTTTTTTTTTTTTTTTTTTTTTTTTTTTCAGCTCAGTGCCTCTTGCACTGTTCATGGGACAATGAATAGTGCAAACAGACAAATGCACAGTAATTTTAAAGTGAATAGTAATTTTTTTACTATTTTTTTTTTATTGTTTTGAGCAAAATAAGCGGTATCCAAACACACACATACTCGAATCACAAATTGATAAATGTGCAAGTTGCGGTAAAATGTGTGGTCATGAAGAAAACCCAATAGGTGTAGGATCACAATAATAGCAACAACTTAAAATTCCACAAAACAAAAATAATTGCAATTAGACCTTATTTTGCAATTTATTACAATCTTATGGCAATAATAACAATTTTGTGTAAAAATATGCTCTTGATTTCTCGATTGATCGACAGGTGTGTTGAAAGGTGTTAAGTTGTGTAAAAAAATGCAACAACTTCACTTTCCTTAAGCTAAACTTAGGTCTTTGTCTTGAACTAAAAAAAATGCACATTACAACTTATTAAGACTTACAATTTGTCACAATTTACAAACACTTAACCTATAGAACCTAAAAATCTCACCCTTTGCAATCCATAAATCATAATATATTAGATGCAATGACAACATAATCCTACAATTTGATATCACTCGAGAACAAGTGAATACCAAGTACCAACCACTATAATCAGGCAAGAACTATTGTCAACGCTAATACTATTTTGACATACTCTTATCAAATAAAAATAATTTGTTGTTCTACCCTTTACTTACAAGTAATAATGATAAAAACTGCACAAAAGGATATTATTAGACTTAGTTTAGCAAGTTCCATTGTCTTGATTTCATGTGATCCATTAAGTTAGGTTGCAACAATGTGATTGTCATAAATACCAAAATAGCTAAAATGTTGGGATAGCTAGCCTTTTTTTTTTTTTTTTAGAATAGTTTGATAGATACAGCAAAGGGGAAGTTGAACTTTAGATGTTTCTGTTTGAAATACTATAAGGTGTTAGACTGCCAATTGATGTATATGACTTTTGGCAGAATAGCTAAGTTGTTAGGGATACACATATACAACCTTTTAAAATTACATATAGATCCACTTTAAAATGAAAAAAAAAAAAGAAAAGAAAGAAAGAAAGAAAAACTATTTAGACCAATTGTTCAATATACTATTGCAATTTTCATATTTAAGCATAATCTTCCAATTAAGTCTTTGATCCTAAATAATAAAAAGGCGTAAATGCACTTTTAGTCCCTACGTTTTGACTTTTTTCCATTTTAGTCCCTACATTTTATTTTTTCCACTTTTAGTCCCTAAAACCAATTTACGCCTTTTATTTTAGTCCTTCAGGCCCCATTCCGTCACCAATTAATGGGAAAACTAACGGGATCAGTAAAATAATAATAAAAATTTACTGTAGCACTTACACGTCAGCATATAAATTTAAAAAATTAATTTATTAATTTTACCTAAATAAAAAAAATAAAAACAGAATTAAAAATCAAAATTCAAACCTTACCCAGAATAAAAACATGTGTTCTTCTGTTAATCATGTTCTTCCCAGCAAACCCTGCCCAAAAATTTAAAAAATCAATATTTTTGTTTCCCAGCAAACCTTGCCCAGCAAACGCAGCCAGACTCTCTCTTCTCTCATGGCTGAAAATCCAAGCACGAAGATCCAATCCATCTTCTCTCATAGCTGAAATTCCAAGCACGAAGATTGGATCCCTCTCTCACTTCTCTCATCTCAAACCCAAGCTCTCTCTCTTCTTTCTTGGCCGATCTATGTTATGACTGAAAACCCATGGCCTTCATCCTCTCTAAATCCATGGCTGAAGACCCATGGCAGAAACCCCATGGTTGAAGACCCATGGTTGAAACCCACCTTGACTGAAATATCATCTTCTCTCTCTCTGAACCCAGATCGGTAGTGGCTGACAGAAATCTCATATCATCTTCTCTAAATCCATGGCTGAAGACCCATGGCCGAAATCCCATGGTTGAAGACCCATGGCTGAAACCCACCTTGGCCAAAATCTCATCTTCTCTCTCTCTAAACCCAGATCAATAGTGGAGCCTAATGCCATGATGGTCACCGTGGTTTGATCTGTGTGGTGGCATTTGAGATCGGCGTGATGGCTTTTGAGATCGTATGTTTGGTTCGGGTTTGATTCTCACTGTGGCTGTGACTGTAGTGTTTGGACGTGGGTGTGGTTTTGGTGATGGGTTTTTGGCCGTGGATGGTGATGGGTTTTTGTTCTGTGTTTGGGGTTTGGTGTATTATATAAATGAGGATCTGCTTATTTGTTTGGGAGAGGGAAAATAGTATAAATGAGGATCTGCTTATTTCTGGGCAAGAACACATGTTTTTATTCTGGGCAAAGTTTGAATTTTGATTTTTAATTCTGTTTTTATTTTTTTTATTTAGTTAAAATTAATAAATTAATTTTTTAAATTTATATGCTGACGTGTAAGTGCTACAGTAAATTTTTATTATTATTTTATTGATTCCGTCAGTTTCCCCGTTAATTGGTGACAGAATGGGGCCTGAAGGACTAAAATAAAAGGCGTAAATTGGTTTTAGGGACTAAAAGTGGAAAAAAATAAAATGTAGGGACTAAAATGAAAAAAAGTCAAAACGTAGGGACTAAAAGTGCATTTACGCCTAATAAAAATAAAAAAATAAAAAATATAATTTTTAAATGATTGATAGTCTGGATTAGGTTAGTATACTTGAGTTGATAATTTCGCCAAGTCAAACTCAACCTAACCTAAGCTTAGAATAAAAATATTAATAAAATCCAACCTAATCCAACCCAACTCAACCCAAGACATTAGGGCAGATTTGTTAGGTTAGATTAGTGGGTTGAAATATACTTGTGCATTTGTGCTGATTATAAATTTATAATTAAGACAAAAAAAAAAAAAAAAAAAAAGGCATAACAAATAGATCAAAGTATCAAACCATATGGCCCGTTCATTTTGGGCTTGGGCCAATGAACACTAGCAAGGACCAAAGAAGAGCATGAAGAAAACCCATGAACATCACAACAATGACGCCGGCAAACAGAAATACAAAATACACTGAAAACATCAGAAAACTGAAATGGGTTTCTCACTTTCTCTACCTTAAACCCCCCAAAGCCGAAACCTTTACCTTAAACCCCAAAGCCAAAATCTTTACAGGAATTCCTTACAAAAATGGGTTTCTTTACAGCTTCACTAATGAACCATCTTTGTCTCAATGCCTTCAGCAGAAGAGCTCGCCTTTCCACTCTACTCTGCTCTCTCCACCTGGTATCTCTCTCTCTGTCTCTTTCCAATTTTATTTCACGGTTTGTTGTGCTAAACTTTCTGGTGTGATTTTCTTGGTTTCTGTAGCTGCGGAAGTTTTGGTGTTGTTTTATTTCAAATTTCAATGCCTTTGTGTCATATCTTAATTTTTCTGAACTGGGTTCCTAGATTTTGCAAAGTTTCCTGCTTTTTTGTTTTTGGGTATTCTGCACTGACTCCAATGCATGCTTGTATGAATATGAAATTAAAAAGATTTAAATAATTTATAGAGCTTTTGCTTTTTCTTTGCTTAATGCATATGTGAAAGAAGAAACAAAGGCCCATGTATAAGTAGTGTAATTATTGGGAAAAGAAGAAGAGAAGAGAAACTATATATTGCAAAGGGAAGCCAGAATTTTGCTGTTATTGATTGAAATTAAAGAGGGAATAAGGGATTTTATTGCTGGAATGCTGGAGCTTGTGATGGTATAATGGAAAGAAGAAAGACAGGATGAATTTGTGAAATTGATAAGTGGAAGGAGGCTAGGTCTTGGAAGTGCATAAACATGAGGAGTTGAGCAGTTCAAAGAGAAAATGAATAATGATGTCAACAATGTGTCTTGGATTTTTGTTTGAAAAAGACCTTGTTGATGAGGGTGGCACAAACCTACTTGACAAGTTGACAGCAAGCAATTTGTTCACAATAAAAGGAGAGAGCTGCATCACGGAGGAGGAATTCTTGTTTTGTGGCTTTTACTGGTCATAAATTATTGCTTGAGTTAGAGGTGTTTGGTTCTTTAATTTGTTTTCAAAGCCTCTTTAACTTTAGGTCTTGAATCATTTGGTGAGGTTTGGGAAGGAGAAGGACTACAGGGCTAGAGGTGCATGGCATGTATGTTAGTTTGATAGGAGGTACTCTGCTCAAGAATCTCTCCCTCTCTTTTATTTATTTATTTTTAACTTTTTATGCACTGAAGGAACATCCTTAATAGTTGTCAGATAGCATTTCTATGCCTTTAGGCTGCTCGTTGATCTTTATTATGACTAAGATGATTGCTGAAGAGCTCTTTTTCTGTCTTTAACTTCCTTCAATATTTTCAGGATCTATAGTGTTGTTGTTGTAGTTATGGTATATACCACTATAGGCAATACCTGTACTTCCATCAATGTATGTGTGCCTTCTCATGGTCTTTCTTGTTCTCAAGTCAATTGATTAGTTCTTTACTTCTTCATTTCCACATATCAATTGTTTGATTCCTTTTGTTCTCAATTTTATATATTTTATTTGAATTCTAGATGACTATTGCAGTATTGCCTTCCTTGTTGTCCTATAACCAATTTTCTTTTTCCTTCCAGAGTGGAAGAAGAGATGAGGTAACCTCTATTGCCATGAACATTTGCCATCTTTCCACTGTAGGTAGAGAGCAGCTCATGATGCAATTTTATGTAGATTTTTGTCATTTGCCAGACCAAACTTTCCTACTACAGATGCCATTTTTAAAATTATTTTCTTCTTGAAATTCGTAAATGTATATGATTGGTCTGCTCTAATTTGTAAATTCTAATGATATTCATTTTTTTAGCTGAAGTTTCAGAATTTGAATGTGATGAACTCCTTGATGATATCCAAGCAACAAAGAAAGACACTGCATTACGTCTAGCTCTCTCAAGACTTGCTAGTGATTTTGGTAGAGAATCTATGTTGTCATTACAACGGTTTTTTAGCTCACGACGTGCACTTGTGATATCTACTGGCTCATTGAAGCTTGATATAGCTCTTGGGGTTGGAGGATTACCGAAGGTGATTATTTGAAAAGCAAAATTTTTCTCTTGTCACATATTCTGTGTGAGCATATGCATAGGTGTACACCCCACATATATGCTAGAGACAGGCAGATTCCTGTTGCATAATACCAAAGAGATGTGTGGGACATATGTGTATGACCCTGTACAGTCATCTATCCTAATATTGTTTTTTGATACAGTTAACTAGGTTAGTTGACCATAGCAATTATTGCTTTGTAGTTTCTGCTACCTAGATCTTCACTATGTTAATTTTCAATATGAATTAAAAAAATATTGGCGCAGAGCATACATATTATAATTACCTTTTATTACATATCTGACTGTACATACTCTAAAGTTGTTGGGTATTAGGCTTATTGAATCAAGAATGGTGGTTTTGTTTAATTTTTCTGCGAAATGGAATTTTAAACCCTTAAGTATTAATTCCATAGTTTTTATGAACCAAAAAGATGGATTTTAGTTATTTGTGCAAAGTGAACACTAGAGAGAGATTTTATAGTCTTTGGTGTGAAGCCTATTTTTTTTAGTAGGATCTCACTTCATGGTTAGACCTGGATTGTGCTTGGACATTGGTAAGGCTAAATCCACTAAACAATCACCCCCATCACCGCCCCCACGCACCCCACATGCACACCAAAAAAAAAAGTGTGTTTTCTGTTGTTGATGCCCAAACTTGGGATTTCATCTTATGCTTAAACATATCATCTAGGACACAAGTTGGAAACTATGATGGAATACATCATACTCCCTTTAATTTTACTTATCTAAAAAAGAAACAGTATTCTCTGTCAGTCGTTAACATTATGTTCAATAAATGAACTCTTTTGGCTTCTAAATTTTGGTACTTGTCATTGTTGTGTTCAAGGTTTTGGGTACATACTATAGTTTTGTTATAATGTTATGTATCTCCATATAGGTTCTTAACATTGTGCTCCAGTTTTAGAAATTCATTAGTAGCTTTTTGAGGTGGGATGTGGAGTAAAAAATAGTGTTGCATGCATGGTCGACCATTTTATTTTGAGTCTCGTTACTATTAATTCATTATAGCCAAGAGCCTTGTAACTCAATTGGTTGGCACCTCTAAAAAAAAAAAAATATATATATATATATAAAGAGGGGTCTTTGCATGTCATGATTATGATTCTCAACCGATGAGTGTTGTTTCATGAAAATTTGGAACTGCAATCTGTGAACATATAAAAACTAAAAGAGCTTAAAAATGTACTACTTATGTTATGAATCAGTTACTTCTTGATGAATGTATGTAATGATTTTGATCTCAAAGTTTATGTTTAGCTACAAAGAAATGGAGTAGTGTCATTATTGATGTGGTTAGAGATTTACTCTACACTTTGCAGGGAAGAATTGTTGAAATTTATGGGCGAGAGGCATCTGGAAAAACAACGCTTGCCCTTCATATCATCAAGGAAGCTCAAAAGCTTGGAGGTGCGTACTTATTTTTTCATCTTCCACTTTGTGATTGATGTTTTAGGTATGACTTGAATTAGTTTGGTTTGCCAAGGAAAACAAGAGACTTCTTTTTAACCCATCATTGTGAATGAAATCCAATCAGTTAGAGTACATAGATCCCCTAACCCTTGATTGTTCTTATTTACAGTAATTACATTAATCAAACCTAATTATAAATCTTTCTGCAAACTTTCATGCATATTTAAGTAATTATCGTTCTATCAAGGGATGTTGGACCTTAATGAGTAGATTATTATTTCATCACCTATGTTTAGCATAATTACTTGGGATTTGAATGATTGGGAGTTGGATTTAGTGGTGAATTTCCTTCATATTTTGGAATCCAATATCCCTTCAACTGAAAATGGGGATTGCATGAAATGGAAGTTGAAGAAGAATGGGGATTTTGATATCTGTTTGCTTTATATTGAGTTGCAAGGTCCCTTCTCCATCGTCTTTCCTTGGAAAGGTATTTGGAAAGTTAAGGCCCCTCATTGAGTTCCTTTTTTTGTTTGGGCTGCAGCTTGGGATAAGATAGTCATGGGTGACAATTTGAAAATTAGGGGTTTTGCTTTTGTTGACTAGTGTGTTATGTGCAATTGTTGTGAGGAGATTGTGGATCATTTATTGCTTCATTGTGAGAAGGCTCATAGGTTGTGGTGTTTTGTTTTTTCGATCGTTTGGGAATCCGTGGGTTTTACCAAAAACGATACTTGATCTTCTTTTGTTAGGTGGAATTGGTTGGGAAAGCACTCGTCAGACATTTGGAATTTAGTTCTATTGTGGTTGATGTGGTGTACATCGAGGGAGTGTAATAGGTGGATGTTTGAGGATGTGGATAGTTCGGATGACCAGCCACTTGCTTCTTTCAGTGGTTCTCTGTTTGACTAGTCACAACTCACAGGCTTGGAAACTAACATCTAGTGAATCCCTCCCATTGTTTATTAGTTCTCTTTCTCTTTTGTAATTAAGTTTTCTTTTTTGCTCATTTTACTTTCTTTCTTTGTAATTTTTGACTATTTTGTCCTCCTTTGCACAAAGTGGCTTTATTTATTCAGATCTTTATTATTTATTAAAAAAATAATTCTGTCGAGGCTAATGTTTCAAAATGACCACCCTTATGAACTTTTTTTTTGGAAATTTCCTGCTTTTCTGGCTACTTATCAAAAATATATTTATAATTCAATTGCTGTTAATCTGTATTTTAGATGACTAATATCTTATCATAGCTGATAATCTCTTAAATGAAGCCCATATTGCAATTAATCCTCATATGCGAGATACAACTGCATCCAAAATTTCTGCTCAAGAATGCAGGACAAAGCCATTTCACGTTGCTTGATGCTTTTTGGTAATGAATAGGAGTCCCTACTGCCTTGTTCTTTCTGTATGATTTCTCCGGATAGTCACTATTTTCTTTATGAACGGTCCTATTACAGCTATTAATTGACTGTTATCAATGCTTTGTACATAGCAACATGTAATTGTGAAATATTAAAACTGCTAGCGTCACCAGAACAGTGCTAACATGAACAACCTTATGTAGATCTACTGGTGCTGTCTTGTCAGTGATGATGGTCATGACAGTGAGCTTGACAAAATGATTACTAGTGAATTCTGTGTTTATAGGCACAAATTTGTAAGATCACACCAAGTTCTCGGCATGTTAGGATTGCCTTTTTCTACTGTTGGGTGTACATTAGATTTAGTATGGCAGTTGTTGCCCTGGAGTGCTTTTGGTTGTAAGTCAAGAATATCTGAGCTTTAAATGTATGCTTCTGTCTTGATATATAAATGCATTGTAGTTCTTCCTGGTAGTTGCTTCATTGTTTTTTTTTGTTTTTTGATAAGTAGTTGCTTCATTGTTTCCTAAGTTTCCTTGAATGCAAACAAAAAAATCTCAACAGTTTCCTTTTTTCAAGAGATTTTTTTTGGTGTGTGAAAATATAAACCCCTGCAAGGATCTGAGATCACATATTTGGTTGTGTGCTGCTTATTGACATAAGTTTGACATGAGTAAAAAAGTAAGCAGTTCCTTTTTAATCATTGATGATGGCAGATTACAAACATATAAGGAAGGCAGACATCTTAGTGCTTCCCTGAGTAATTGGTTGTTTATTTTGGCAGCATAGATTATTATTATTTTTTATATGGACTAGTTGGTTTACTTGTCCTTTAATAGATTTGGCCTTAATTAATTACATTTATTATATGAGATCTTCCTTCTACCCAATTTATTATTGTTCTTTATCTTGTATTTTTTTTTAATAGATTAATGCTTTCTTTGCCTCATAGAATTTTCCTTTTGGCAGGGTATTGTGCATATCTTGATGTAGAAAATGCGATGGACCCTTCACTTGTAGAATCAATGGGTATAAACACAGAAAATCTTCTTATCTCACGTCCAAGTTCTGCTGAAAATTTGCTAAGTGTGGTTAACACTCTGACTAGAAGTGGAGCTGTAGATGTTATTGTGGTTGATAGTGTAAGTGATTAATTCTCATACACAATTCTGGTGTTATCCATAATCTTCCTCTGGGGGAGTAAAAGGGGGTGCCTTGCCTTGGTAATTTTTTTTTGGCCCACACCCACGGTGGGTGTTGTTCAACTATGGTGCTTTGGCCAGTCTTTACCAGTTTGTTTTCAGTAAAGTCATTCTCCTCATGGATGACGTATTCTAGTTTGTACAGAAAAATGAAATGTGGGACATGTTGTGAAGCTGCTATTATCATCATAATCTTTGTCATTTAAAGATAATACACCAATAGTTCTAGGTGGCAATATCTCCATCAATTAACCTAAATTATATGGGTTATGCAGTTTTTTGTTTTATGGTCATTGGAGCCTTATTATTGCAACCTACTCTTTATATTTCCAAAAAAAAAACTTTTTTCTTGGGTTATTTTTTTGTGATTGTAGATGACTAGAGATCTGTCAATTGGACTCATTGTTTTATTTTCTTTATCAGTATTATCATGCTCTAATAATGTCCTGCATGTTGGCCTTTTCAGGTAGCTGCCCTTGTCCCCCAATATGAACTTGATCATATGATTGGTAGCACCTTTCAAGATATGCAATCCCGAATAATGACCCAAGCACTTAGAAAAATCAATTACTCATTATGCCAATCTCAAACTCTTATAGTTTTCCTTAATCAGGTTGAAGACGATATATTTGGTCATTTTTAACCTCTTTGTTTATATGTTATTATTTTATCAGTTGTAGTGAGTATGAAATCCATTTACCTTCTTGTATTACCTTTTATTCCCAGGTTCGATCAAGTCCAAAATCAGGACAAGGTTTTGGACTTGTGGATGAGGTCACCTGTGGCGGAAATGCCTTGAAATTCTATGCAGCTGTACGAATGAAGATGATAAGGACAGGATTACTCAAGGCTGAGGAAAAGGTTTATCTTTAGTGACTTTTGATAATAAGAAGCATTAATGAGCAATAGTGTTTTTGATTATTACTCGCAGATATTATTTTATTATATTTTTCAAAATCTCATGCTACCAGCCTCTTTAGGAGTTTGCATTTAGCTTTTTGAATAAATATCCGCATCTCTTCTACCTCATATTTTTGGGAAATTTACACATTATCATCTTAAACTATACCCTCAATTAGACTTTGCACCCAAAACTTTTCGAATGCACGTTTTGCACCCTAAATTATGATCTTTGTTACACTTTGCACACTGACATCACGTTTACTATTAATTTGGAGAAATTACATTTTACCACCTTAAACTATCTGATTATATTTTGCACCCTAAACTTTGAATTTCCATCCAAGTTAATGGTAAATTAATGTCAGGGTGCAAAGTGTAACTATAGTTATTGTTTAGGGTGCAAAACGTGCATTCGAAAAGTTTAGGGTGAAAAATGTAATATGGGGGTATAGTTTAGGATGGTAAAATGTAATTTTTCCCATATTTTTTTTTTTGTCATGCTTAAAGGAAAGCGATTAATGCACTAGTAAGAAAGAGTGAGTTAATTTAAGTTGAGGGAACCAAAAGGGGTAGATGAGAACAAAAAATAATATTAGTAGTAGTTGTATTAGTAGTAAAAAAAGACATGTCAATTAAGGAAGTTCCAATGATTATGACTTTGAATAGCATAGAATGGAGGAAAAGAATAGATGCAGCCGACCCTAATTAATTTGTTGTGGATCTATAGCCGACCCCAAAAGATTTGGGACAAGGCTTTGTTGTTGTTATTCGCCTAAATAAATAAATAAAAATGGTGGCTTCCCTCTTCCGATTGATCTTTCTAGAGAAAGTTAGTATTAATGATAACTGGCTTTATTGGATACATTGGCATTAAATTGTATTTATGTGTTTGTATAGACTTTCTTTATCGGGTACTTTTTTTTTTTTGGAGAATCGGGTACTTTCTATTAAATTGTATTCATTGTCTCAAATTTTGTTGTCTTCATAGTAACAACATAAAGTCAGATCTTAAGTTGAGTGGAAAGATAAAGGAAAATGTTAAATAAATAAATAAAGATTAATTTATCAATTGAAGTATATATATAACCGCAACATTCCACTGTCAGCAGCTTGTGCAGATTGACACTAGCAGTAGAGCCAAGTATTCTGGTCAGATGAATAAGCAGTAGATGTTCTTCCTAGATCTATTTTCTTGAAAAATGTGTCAAAATACTGAGAAGGCTGTTGTTTTGTGAACACTAATTTTATCTTTGCTTAAAATTTGATGGTGGTAGCTCCTAAATTTGATGGGTGAATAAGGAATTAAATTAGCCATGGACAAGAAAGGTGGTTGCAGCCTATTGCATCTAGGATTATGTAGGGATTTTCATATTTTTTACTAATTTTGTTTCATTTATTGTTAGAGGATTTTTTCTGCTCTTTCTTTTTACTATTCTGAGCATTTTTCTTGTGACTTATTGTGTTTACTTTAATCTTATTTTACTTGTTTCTGTTTATATTTTTTTATTAGTATTTTTAATAATAACTTACATTCCAGGTAACTGGCCTTGGGGTTTGCATCCAAGTGGTGAAAAACAATCTGGCGCCTTCAATGAAAAAGGCCGAATTGGGGATACAATTTGGGAGAGGCTTTTGCTGTGAAGCTGAGGTCTTGGAGTTAGCTTGTGAACATGGAGTCATTGTCAGAGAAGGAAGCAACTACCTAATAGAAGGGAAACTTTTTGGTGGTAAACATGAAGCTGAGCAGTTTCTAGTCGAAAATGATGGAATTCTCGATAAGATAGTCTTGATATTAAGGAGACAATTATTTGAAAAGAGAAAAGAGAATCACGTTAGATCCTTGAATGGATGAGTTTTACTCAGATATGGTAGTTAGATGTCAAAGGAACCAGCCACTTTTCTAACCTGTAGGATCCTAGAACTTGAGATTACAACAGTGTCTTCCTCTTCAGGTGCAAGTCTTGCTCTTGATGTGCATTAAGCATTCGACAACAACACTAATTGAATTGATTTAATCTGCAGTTCCCTTCTGTTATTTCAGAAGAAAGACAAAATAGCTCTTGTATGGTTGGGTCCTTTGGTTTATCTTCAGACTTTCATTCTTTGCTTCTTTATCTTGTAAAATCATTTTAAATACTCGATAATGAATTATAAATCTCTGTTGTAATATTATAGTTGCAAAGAACACCAAAAACATCCATTTTGAGTACTCTTTGATGTTTTATCTGTAAAATATTGTTTCAATGCTTGTTGGACCTTAGAGACAAAGACAGAGACTTTTGTTAGAACTTCATCAGAGGCTTGGCCAAACGAAACTCTATTACCATGTGTTTGTATAGCGAATTTGACTATTTTATATAAATTTATAAATGAAAGGATTCTATTTAAAAATGATAGGATTTACAACCCGTTCATTTATTTAATTTTAAAAATTCTGTTGATTTCTCAATAGGGAGCGAGTAAAGAAATTTGAAAAATGTTTTTATATTATTTTCCTTTCAGGGCACTAAAATTTTCAACAATATAGGTAAAATTTGATTAGAGTTTTAAGAAATAAAAAATCATTGAATACATTTTCTCTATACTCAAACCACAAAACAAAAACAAATTTTATTATTATATGTTCTTTTAATTTTTGTTCTGGGCATGAGTAAAAAACCCTTAGTCCATTAAGGGTGAATACCACTTATTTACCTAGTGTTGATGCCAATTTTTGCGAATATTCTATAAGCCTAATGCAAGCAAAGCTTAGTACTCTTTGGACCTGTTATACATTTTGTAACATATTTTATTTTTTCATACGTAGCCTAAGCTTATATATTTTATTTGGGGATATTGAAGGAGTGTGGTCTTGAGGTAAATAGTGAGCCTATTTGGGCTTATTCCAGAGCCTAAATTTGCGTTTTACAAAGTTAGCTTTGAATACTTGTAAAAACCTAGGTCTATGATCAAGCCTATGTGCTGGTCACAAACAAAACCAAAAACACTAATCTAAATTGCTAGATTTGTCACATTATCCCGAACTTCCATAAAACTCGAAATAAGTAGCTTAAACCATAATAAGTAGGTCAGCTACTATTAGAGCAATCTGACTAGTTTCCACAATTTAGTAGGTTACTTATAGGGGTGTTTCCCTTTAGTAAACACAAAAAAGTGAGATTGGTAAAAAAAAATTATGCAAATTTATCATTAAAACAATTAATCCTATTATTCAACCAAGAACAAAACTGAAGGTTGCCATTTTTCTAAAAAATAATAATAATAATTAAAAAGCCTTGGTTCTTATAAGTAGATGGATAGTAAGTGCTTCCCTAATCTGAATTTAAATCCCGCAACCATAAAAATAAAAAAAATAAATAAAAAAGTGGAGGGGGGGGGGAGGGGTGGGGCTTCCATCCTTCCTTATTCTCCCTATTTGCATAACATTAACGGCAAAATTATATATATATATATATATATTTTTTTTTTTAATATTTCGATAATATTCCTTTTGTTTTCATTATGAGTATAAGGCCTTTTACAATCTTCCTTTTATTATGCATCACTAGTTTTTATTTAATACTAGATTGAATTGTGGGCTTTATTCTCCCTTATTTTGAACTTTGGTTATAGACCTAATTTATTGGCATTTCAAAAATCGACCCAAACACCCAACAATTATGGTTCGTTTGGATTGAGGGAATATTGACCTATAAGTCTTACCGCTTAGAAAAGGTTTCTTAGCTGTTTGGTTGTAATCTGACACAATAAATAAGCAGACTTAAATGGCCCAAAGATTAAACAAAATAAAAATAAGGAGTAACATTAAATCGTACAACAGAAAAATAGAACACAAGTAGAAGATAAAGAATTAGCCCTTATTTATACATTTAGGAAATATGAACTATCTCAGGCCAATTCTTTCCAAATTCTCACTCACAGTTTCTACTCAATTCAAGACATTCTCCAATCTTAGGCCAAAGTAGCCTCCCTCGGCCATTGATGTTGCCGTACTTGGGCTAGAGTGGCATTTTCTTGGCATTTTTCTGATGTTAACAATTCACACTTATCTCTCTCCATTGTGCCCGATCCACATCCAATCAATCCGGTCGCTTTCAAGGTCATTTTGAAGGCTTCACTCAAGGGATCATCCAAGATTGTTCCAAACTTAAGGTTTCATCAAGTTTTCACCTTGAGTTTGAGGGGAGGGTTGGAAAGTATGATTTGCTATTCACAAATTGAAGACAAAATCAAGGAGTTGATTTTTTAGAGTAAATCAAGTTATTGGAGCGATCAATTATATTGAAATGAAATTAAAAATTAGAATATCCATGTAATAAATTGGTAATTGACCCATTTTCAAATTATGTGAATCCCATTATAAATATGGGTTCTCTTGTAATGTGTTATCAATCAAGTGAATACAAGATATAGCCATATAGCCTTTAGAGGTATGGATGTAGCAGTCAAGTCTAACCATGTAATTCTTTCTCTCTTTATCTCTTGTTGCTTCTAGTTTCTACATCAATTTTCTATTTCACCTTTAATTTTAACAGGTTCATAGAGTGAAAAATTATAACTGGTTTTTTTTTTTAATAATTTTTTATTATTATTTTCATTATTATTATTATTATTATTATTTTTTTAATTTTAACAGGTTCATAGAGTGAAAAATTATAACTGGTTTTTTTTTTTAATAATTTTTTATTATTATTTTCATTATTATTATTATTATTATTATTTTTATGGTAGTCCTTTCACTCAAATGGTTAAAATTTAAGCCCGAAAAATGGAATAATGGACAAATAATGGGATATAGCGACAAAAAATCTTGTAACTTAATTGTCATATTTTGAGATTTAAAACGGAAAATCCTCTCCTATTGTAACTATTGATTTATTATTATTATTATTATTTAAAAGGGAGGGTGATGGAACGGGTACTAGAACTGCTATTTTAGAAAACCATTGTCGTTGAAGTAAATGGTAAATGGACATGCCGAACTCTTAGACTTTTCAAAGGTTCTGAGCAAAGCCTTAAGATAATAAGGAGGTAGATGTGCTTTAAGTGCTGCAACTTCCAAGGCGTGCTTGACTTGACCAACTAGAAAGCGGAGTGAATAGCCACTAAAAAAGTCTCAATCACTTGCATTTACCCCCTATAAAAGGTCAAGTATTAGTAGTCCTGGAGACATGCTTGTTATGCTTAGCTTGTTCTTCCTCTTCTCATCAGTTTTGCTCAATGGCGAAATCCCATTCTGCTAGTACCATAAGCCCTTCCATGATTTCCATAGCGCCACTACTATTTGCCATGCTGATGGCTAGCTTAGACACAGCAGGTCTCTCTCTCAATTTGCACCATATTTGTCCTAAAATCTCCCTTAATCCCATCTTAGCATTTGTGGGATCATGATCCTTTTCCTAGGCCCTCGGATTAGGATCTTTGAAAGTTTCTTACGTAACTCTACTACTGTGTTCCTAAATCTTACGAATTCATTGTGAAATGAATGGATTAGATTTCGCAATGTCATTTTAGGAACTTTGTGGTAGAGTTACTATAAAAACTCTAGAGGATCTTAATTCCATACCTTCATAGTTTTTTATTCCTAATTTGATTAATACATCATCCTCAAAAGGATTCGTTCAGAAAGAAAATGTGCACAATTACTGACTTCTTGTATGATGTACTGCAGGTGCTCAAATAGGTGTTTGTTATGGAATGCTTGGCAACCTACCACCACAAAGAGAAGTGGTAGCGCTTTACAACCAATATAACATCCGAAGAATGAGACTCTATGATCCAAACCAAGCTGCTCTACAAGCCCTTAGAGGCACCAATATTGAGCTCATCCTTGGTGTCCCCAATGACCAGCTTGGAAACATTGCTTCCAACCAAGCCAATGCAAACACATGGGTCCAAAACAATGTGAAAAACTATGGCAATGTCAAATTCAAATACATTGCAGTTGGAAATGAAGTAGACCCCTTAGGTCCAAATGCAAGGTTTGTTGTCCCTGCCTTGAGAAACATACAAAATGCAATTTCCACTGCTGGCCTTGGTAACCAAATCAAAGTTTCCACTGCCGTTGACACCGGAATCCTAAAAGTATCCTACCCTCCATCAAATGGCTCCCTCAAGCCCGAATTTCGACCATTTCTTAATCCTATCATCAGCTTCTTAGTGAACAACAAGTCCCCATTACTTGTTAACTTGTACCCTTATATTAGTTACAAGGATAACCCCAATGGCATCCGCCTTGACTATGCTCTTTTCACTGCTCCTTCAACTGTAGTGAATGATCCCCCACTCAGTTATCGCAACCTTTTCGATGCAATTCTTGATGCTGTTTACACAGCTTTAGAGAGGGCCGGAGGGGGGTCTTTGGTGATTGTTATATCGGAGACTGGTTGGCCTTCAGCTGGAGGGACAGCGACAACACTTGATAATGAAAGAACTTACATCAACAATTTGATTCAACATGTGAAGGGAGGGACTCCAAAGAAGCCTGGAAGGCCTATAGAAACTTATGTGTTTGCCATGTTTGATGAGAATCAGAAAAATCCAGAGTTTGAGAAACACTGGGGGCTTTTTCTACCAAACAAGCAGCCTAAGTTCCGAGTTAATTTCAACTAAAGAGTGCATATCATGAGCACTTTATGCATGGAATAAGAAAGCTTCTTGTTCTTCCTTTTTATTTTGATCATAAATAAAGAAGGCAAATAATCCTGGACTAAATATTACTCTATATTATTTCCTGACTACAAAGTACAAAGGGAGATCATCTAGGAAGTGAATTTATTATAATAGATGGGTTTCAATATTCACACACATATTTTGTCTTACATTTGTACATTATTGCACAACACAACATTGATGGTCACACTTTCGCCTACATGTAATTGTCCACAACGATAAAAAAAACATTGCTTGCATGAAATTTAACAAAAAATAATCATATTCTATGACCTAAAAGATGGAAATACTGTGTGCTTAACGTTTCTATCGACTCGAACATTGTGCAACTAATAAACAAAATATTATGCTCTGGAGACTATCTTAGGCAAACTTATAACTCACCCAACGATGGAACTTTAGTAAATTTCCATTCGGTCGCGAGGCACTTCTCTTTATTTATTTATATTTTTGTGTGGGATTATCATACTTAAAAGACATTTTCCACGATTTCAATTAAGAAACAAATTTCTTTAAAATAATAGATTGTTTCTTTCAACACAATATACAATAATAAAAATAAAAAGCCAAAATAGTTTTTCTATTCGTGGAGAGAGCAGGACTCATGTTGATGAATTCTTAATCACATTCACGTAGAATGGTTTTGCTTTCCCTTTTTTTTTTTTTTTTTTTTTTTTTTTTTTTTTTTGCCGCACTTTGTTGACTCTGGGGGACAAAATTTACTGTGCGTGAACAGTGCGTGCACTGTTTACGCACTGTTCATGCAATATTTAATATTAAAAGTGGGTCCCACAACACTATTCACATATTTAAAAATTATTTTGCTACAGTATTTTCAGCAATAATCAGTTTTTATCAACTTTCAACAACAATAAGTGCTATCCAAACGGACCCGTACTTTCAAAAACAAGTTTTGGTGAAAACTCTGGTTAAGTCTTAGGGGATGTTAGAATATATAAGTATATTAGAAAAGTATAGTTTACTTTCAATGTTATTGAAGACCAAGTCAAGATGTTAATTCCAGTTAAAAAAATCGTGGGATTAGCTAATAAATCAGGAAATTGATTGTTAAAGAAAATTGTGGTTTTGAAGCACTCAATATACAATTTAAATTTGAATTATATCATTGAATTTTGTACATAATCTCTATTACAAATATGCAAATATAGATTTCATTGTAAAATATTATCAAAAAAAGTAAACAAGAAAATCTAGTGTTTTGACTTTTGAGCACTTGTCAAATGAATGTAGTCCACATGGCCAAACCACATAAACTATCATATCTTTCTCTCTCTTTTTCCTTCCCATTATCACAAAATAAGAAAAGAACAAAGTTGCCAATAATTACAACTCTATTCAATATATTTTTATTAGATATGAATTTTGATAAATCTATTATTGGATTATATTTTCTTCTTATATTTTTCATATTTATAAAATTTCTAAAAGAACAAAGATCAATAGTTAACTCATCAATCAAATGTTTAAATTTCAAATTTTAATGGTCTAAAATTATGCATAAAAAATAAGTTTATAAATCAAATAGCAAATAACATCCGATTGATACAGAAATTGACATACATGTTAAGAACATAAATATCATACAATCTTATAGTAAGATATTCAAAATATGTAATTATGTTAATTTTTATAATAAGAGTAGTAATTATCAGATAAAACCAAATTTATAACCAAATTTTGTCCATAATTTCTTTGAATATACACGTTCATATTTAGGAAGAGGCTAGAATATGATAACTGAATTAGTCCCATCAATTTTTGAGGTGAGCCAGGTGGCTCCCTTCCCCTAGTCACCGCATGAATTTGCGGTTGTCACATATTGACCTATTGAGCACACCGAGTCCAGCAGCCAGAAGTTCCAAGTCATGGTCTACTAATCTTGATAAAATCAGCAATATCGCACGCCTCTAAGGAAAGAGGTCATCTTGTTTGGACACAAACAACTAATGAAATCTCTATTTTCCACATTACAGTTCATCAAAGATTACTAGCTTCCAAATGCTGTTTAAATCACACCTTTGTTCATTTCTGAAGCTAGGATTTGGCATTTTGCCTTACAGATAAGATAAGGACCTCTCTTTCTGATATTTTGGGTCACTAGCATTCTCTTTGGTGATTGTCACTTGTCAGTATTAGCATCATTTGTTTTGAAATGTCAATGAGAAAATTTGGCAGGTCTAGAGTATAGTCTCATGTGGGTTGGTCTACACTCCTTAGCCACCTCCTTCAATTCTGTAGCACATATTCACTGTCTTTGTTTTTTTAATTATATAGTTTGTGCACATTAAAATGCCTCATGGAAATACTTGTCCATTGTATTTAACAAGATTTTCATCTTAGGGCCAAGAGTATGTAATTCAACTGGTTAGTATTTTTTGGTGTTTTTAACGGAAACATCTAGAATTCAAATCAATGGTATAGGATTCTATGTGCAATTAGTTTATTTGCTTAAATATGTGACAAAAATTTTTAAATAAGAAATAAAGTAACTTGTTACATAAAGTCACTTTTTATCTCAAATTTTAAGAAAATAAATTGACCACAAATAAGTTAGTCAAATGCACTACTCCAATTTATTTGCTTGAAGGTCAGACAAAAAGGTTTCATCAAATAACAACTTATATTATTGTTTAAAGTTAATTTTTGACTCACCTTTAAGAAAATAAGCTAACCTGGTGCAATGATGCATCAAATAATTTTCACACCCTCATTTCACTTCTACTTTTCCATGATTTTATTCAAATTTCTAGAAGCGTATGTTTGTTTTGATGCATTTTTTTACCAAAAACAAAAAGGAGGAAGATATTTTTATTGTTACAAAATGACTAAAATTTAGTCTATTGACTTGTACTTCAATTGTCAAATGACAAATGAGCCCTTCTAGTTTAATTTTTGCCAATTCAATCCCATACTTTGTCAAAATGAGTCAATAGAGCCCAGTCTTATGATCTATCCAATTCTGTTAGTAAATTATGTTGTTTAAATATAATATTTTTTAAGTAATTCTTATCAAACAATAAGATTTATTAAATGACGAATCTCATAAATGCTTTCAACTATATTTTTAATTTTTTAAAAAATGTTTAAATGATATCATCTACTAACGAATTTGGACAAAATTATCATATAGACTCATTTCCAATTTACAATTCTTGGTCGCTGAGTATTTAATTTGAGTGGCAGTCTTATCAAATACAAAAACATGGAAATTTGAATTTCCTTCATATATAAAGACTAAAAGGTACTCATAACAAATAGAATTGCATTCAACAAAATCCTGCTAACCATCACAAAACCAAAATATTTAGATTTCTCCAATCCCACTTGCCAAATACCACCATAGGGAAGAGTTTGTGTAGCAATATTGGACACCTCATCCCCAAATTCCCTCACAAACTTTTCAATGAGTCTCTGCAGCCACCTAATTAAGTTACTAAATGAAATCAACAAAACAACAAACTTAGGGACTAAATTGACAAAAATTAAACCTTAGAGAATAATTTAACAATTGAAGTAACAGTTAAGGAACTAAATTATATTGTAACCATTATATAACTAATTGTACAATTGAAGTAAAAGTTAAGTAACTAAATCAAATTTTAACCATTATATAACTAATTGTACAATTGAAAAAGTCAAGGAACTAAATTAAATTTTAACTATTATATAGCTAAGGACTTCAAGAGCTAGGTTCCCAGAACTCCCATTGAACTTCATATAAACGTCGGAGAAAAGTCTACCCGTCAAATTGACATTTAATGCTCTAACGGACCACCACTTTGCCTGCATTAAATCCACCATACAACCTTGGGAGTTGGGACATGCACCATACAAATCCTTCCTTTTAATCAACTGGAGGGGAAGTGGACACCAACCCTTAAAAAATAATAGTAATAAATAAATAAATAAACTTATATACATCCCATAGCTCAAGGAAGAGAGGGAGGTATGTTCTTCACAAACTATTCAACTCATATTCTTATAAAAAGTATAATAAGTTGGCTCAAAGGAGACTGAGGCAATTGCCTAAGCCCCCAAATAGAAGAAGGTCCCTTCTATTAAGGCCGTTTCGTTTAGAAAAAAAAATTGTCCCAAAAAATTTAATCAATAAAAATTAAGTATTTAAAAAAAAAAATAATGCTAGGAACAAGAAAAAAAGAAAAAGAAAAAAAAGAATCCACAACAACTTTTATTTCCTCATTGAATGTTGTGCATTCTCTTAAATTTGAATTCTATCTACCGTAGTTAAGATTGTACAATTTTTTACTCTCCCAAGAGCAGAAGTTGAAGAGTCTAACAAAATCAAATTCAAAATTAAAATTAATACTACTACTTTTATGGAGTATGGACAAGTTAATTAATGAAATCCAAAGTTCAATACTTAATCTCTAAAATTAAATAAATAAACTTTATATTTATGATTTATCTTCATTCTTGAAGGAATATCTACCCATCTTCTCTGCTTACCTTGTTGCTCTCTATCTTGATTATCTTTTCAGGGTTTTATTTTTATTTTATAGTTGCTCATAAATCGGTTGTATATTAACTACTTTCTTTTTAACAGTCATTTCAAGTTCACTTTTATTTACACTCCTTCTCTTTTTGATCTTCTTCTTCATGTTTTATTTTACCATTGCAAAGTTTTCTTCCTTTTGTTGTTCTTGGTGGTGAATGGAAGAGTAACTTTAGAGCATCTGTATCAGGTGTGGTAAATGTGCCAAATGCCAAATATTTGGCACATTTACCACACCAAACAAAAAAAAGAAGCTTTATGAGATGAGGCAAATCTTAAAACTTATACCACATTGCTACAGTACCGTTGCAAATTTGCAACGGTACGGACAGATGTGGCAAAACTTTTAATCTTTTTATATTCTCTTTTCTCTCTCCTCTCTCTTCATTTTTTTCTTTTCTCTTCTCTCTCACACACCGGCTCCCTCTCTCACATCAGACCCAGCTCTTCCCTTCTCTCTCACTCACCGGCTCGCCATCGTCACTCNTTGATAAAACTGATTGTTGCTGAAAAACACTGTAGCAAAATAATTTTAAATGTGTGAATAGTGTGTGGGACCCACTTTTAATATTAAATATTGCATGAATAGTGCGTGAACAGTGCGTAAACAATGCACGCACTGTGCAGCAAGTAAATTTTGTCCCCAAAGTCAACAAAGTGCGGCGCAAAAAAAAAAAAAAATGGTAAAACGCAACTTTACTTTGAGTAGCAAACTTGCTATCTAAACGCAGGCATAGAGAGAGAGGCTTCTATGCACGTAACGTGTAATGTAAAAATGAGAAAAACTAAATCTAATTAAAAAATATTGATAGATTAGGATAAGCATTGAGTAGATAACATTAAGTCAATGAGTTTTAGAGGACCTCATACTCAGCAATAAATAATAATAAAAATATAGAGATAAGAGCATCTTTATCAGATGTTGCAAAATTTTTGTCATTTTACCACATCAAACACCTACTTTATTATTTTACCACATCATTTTACAACATCTCATTTATCAGATGTTTTATAATTCAATCATATACATTAAAATAATATTTCCTACTTATTAAAATAATATATTATCCCCTAATTCATTATTATCAACAACAGCACCTGCAACCCACACCGCAGCTCCACTACCACAGCCCACAACCACCGGCCAAACCCACAGATCAACCACCGACCACCAATATCAGCCACTTGCTACCAAAAAAAAAAAAAAAAAACTCAAACAAACACTACAACCAATATCAGCCCCTACACCAGAAAAAACCACCATCAACCAAAATCTCATACCCATCCCAAATCTCACACCCACAATCCGATCAGCCTACCACCATCAAACTTCAGATTCAGCCAACCACCAACAATCAAAACAACCAACAGACAAAAAGAGAGAGAGAGAGCGATCGATGAGATCGGAGCGGCATGACGATGGAGATGATCGGAGTGGCCTCGCCCATGCCGCTTGAGCCTCCAACGGCGATGATCCGATCGGAGTGGCGATCCGATCGGAATGACGATGGCAATGAAAGAAGACCGATGATTCGCCGATCGGAGTGACGATGGCGAGACCGATGATCCGATCGAAGTGGCGATCGAATCGGAGTGACGATGGCGAGACCGATGATCCGATCGAAGTGGCGATCGAATCGGAGTGACGACGAGACCGATGATCCGATCGAAGTGGCGATCGAATCGGAGTGACGATGGCGAGCCGGTGAGTGATACGCTATGAATCCAAGCCAAAAGACCTTGTTGGACAGAGATTGTTTAATTATCTTTTGTAGAAAGACTTGTTTCATCGTCTAGCTGACCGACAGAAACTTGAAGTACCAAATTGTAGGATATGGAATAATGCTTTTCTCTGATTCTTCTTGTGTTCAAACCTACCAAAATCAAAGATTAATAGTATATAGCTCTGTTACTTTCAAGTTTTCTCCTTTAATTTGATATTGAGGACTGAACAAAAGTAGGATGGATATAAAAATAAAGAAGAAAAAAGAGATTGTTATTTTATCTTAAATATTTGATAGGAAGAATGCAAAAGTGAAAGAATGGCAAATGAATATGACATTTATTTGTTTGGTAGAGAAGAAAAATGAAAGGAAAAATTATTTGACCATGTTACCATAATATGAAAATAATATGTATATATTTCTCACTTTTTTTTTTTTTTAAAATATTAGTCGATGCAAGAAAAATGGGAGGTTTATTTTTATTTTTATTTTTTATTTTTTAGGGAAGAAAAACGAGAGTTAGAACTTGAGATAACACAGTGTAGAGAATATATATCTGTTCGATGGTAATGTATGAAATGCTCGGTCATTGATTTAATTTGGATACTCAAAATTCGAATATTATATAAGAAAAATTGCAAAGATTTCCTTTTAAGTTTTCCGTTCTAACATTTACCTCTCTTCTAGTTTAGAATAAAATATTCATCTCCTCTAAAAATTGTCAACTATTTATACTAACTTTCAATAACTGAAAAAGAGTTTAAAAATCTTATATTTTATATTTTACCCTCCACTTGCATACCCCTTCTAATAAGAAATTTGAGATTTAAAAAAAAAATTATTACAATTATTTAGGGAGGTCAGTGTAAATAGTTTGTAATTTAGGAGAGGTGAGTGTTTTATTCAAAATTAGAGTAAATGTGAGTATAATAATAATAATAATAATAATAATAATAATAATAATAACCTCAAGGAATTAAGGTCAATGAAATTTTTTCATAATGCATATTAATTAAATCCAATTACTATTTGGTTTTTGGCCCATATGACTATAGTTGGCCTACAGTGGACCTGGTGGAAATTAGTATCCACTCTCTTCGGCTCTTTGCTTTCCCACTTATTTTCTACTCATTTGAACAATTATCTTGATGCGGTTCTTTTTCGTTCTTCCCCCCTCTTTGCTTTCCCACTTACTAACAATGCATTACTATTCTTTTTTTTTTTTTTTTTTTTTGAGATAGTTTCAACCTATGACGTCCGCTTCTAGCGATAGTCCTTTATCATTAGACCAAGACACCAATCAGTTTTTGATGTAGACGGAGATTGAACCCTAGATTTTTTATTCAACCATCAGAGACTTTACTAGCTAGTTGAGCTAACTTGAACCTACAATGCATTACTATTCTTTTGTTAAATTAAGTTGGGGAAGGGGTGGGAACCTAGATCCTAAATGTTGATATTAAGAATGTCGGAGGTGTGCCAATTGACGATCACTTCTATGGGAGAAGTACTCCCTTGATAACAATGAGTTTCTGTAGAAACTACGCCTTTTACATCTAATAGCACTACAAGTGATCCACACTTTGCATGTGATACAAATAAAATTGGAAAATAATTGATTGTAGAAATGAAAGACACAATCCGTCCATTAAATGTTGCATTGATGTAAAACGTAGGAACAAGATCATCTCTATTTATTTGATATACTTTCATGCAAATAGAGAGAGTATATTTCACGGTTAAGATTTTATTTCTTGAATTTATCAGTGAATAATTTTCACACCATAATAGATATACCTTTAGATTTATAATATTTAATCTGAACTATAAAATTAAATGAACCAATTTCAAATATCATCAAATTGGAAAGCACTATGCATCCTTCACATAAACATGTAAATTTCCGTAGGACGGCAACCAATAAGACTGGTTGTTTCAAATAAAACCAAACACGGTGGGACATTGAAAAATTGAAGACAATTCAAAGGCCTGGGGAGAAATTTCCACAAAATAATGCGCAGTTAGATGTGCCTTGAATGATGCAAGTTGGGTCGTCTACAACTTAGTTCACGTAGACTGCTTGACCAACAAAAATGTAGAATGTGGATATGGTCACTCAAAAAAATATATAGTACAAGCATCCATCTATATCTCTTACTCTATAAAAGGGCAGCTAAACAATGGTATAAGGCATAGTTGGCTATCTTAGCTTTTTGTTTCCTATTCCTTCCATTTATAGTTTTCTCAATGGCTAAATCCGGTCATGCTGGTAAAAGCCCTTCCATCATCTCCACAATAATGCTGGTACTTGGGCTGCTAATGGCTACCCTAGGCACAACAGGTCTCTCTCTCTCTCTCACTCTCATTGATACATGATTTTAAAGTCTTTTACAGCCCAAATCAAATGCTTTTTTTTTTTTTTTTTTTTTTTTTTTGTGGCTGGGTAAGTGTTTATTCGGGGGATCGCTGAGCTAGAGGTAACTAGAGGTACCGGGTACCACATGGGCTACAAGGCCCGGTGGTCCAAATCAAATGCTTTTGTGCCTTAATTAACCCAAGGTTGAGGAGCTGTGATATTGTCACACACCCACAGTATACTGCCTGGCCTCTTGCACCCACATGTGGGTTCCATGTTGTTGTGAGTGGATGTACGGAACAGTACACTTATTAAGACACCACCAATGTTAAGGGGCTCCTAACTATTTTCAAATAATTATTTTTAGTTTTTAAACAATATTTTACGCATTTCAATACACTTTTTCATCTATACGTATTTTCACAAATGTTTTTAAATAACAATTTTCAATTTTTAAACACATATACCAAACGGGCCCTTAATGTTGTCCTCTAGGCGATAGATTTTCCTTTGAGCTAAGCTTGATTGAACCAACCTTAGTCCGATCTCTACAAATCTGTCTTGGTCGTCATGCCATTTTTGGAATTGAAGCACGTTCACGTTGCGTGCTCACCAAAAGTAGCCTAGAATGTAATAATAGCATTTAATTAAGCGCCACTCTATAGTTGTATTTAGAATGGGCACCTAATAAAAGGAAGTCACCGAATTACTTCTCTTAAATGAGCCACAACTAGCCTTCTAAGCATTTAAATTAATTAAGAACTGCCCCATTAGTTGTATTTAAATGACCTTTCTTCATTTGTTTTGTTTGGTTTTGGCTCTCTCTCTCTCTCTCTCTCTCTCTCAAAATAATGGGGTGAGAAAGAAGGGAGAGGGGAGTCCAATAAAATCATGTGTAGAACTAGGATATTTTACCAAGTGATATAGGACAACATATGGGGTTTAATGTTTATCATTTGTTAGTTTTTTTTAATTTTTATATCATTATTGCTATCTTAGAACAGAGGATTTTATTTTCTTGATTCTAGGTGTTTTTAAGGGTCTGCTAGTCAAAATATAATTAGGCGTATAATATGTAAACAAAAATTCAGGTCAGAATTTCATGAATAAGAATTTCAAAAATATTTTTCTCCTTTCTTTTTGTTGAATTCTAGTTATTCATTGTGGATTCAACCGGGAAGTCAGAAGACAAAATAGTCAATTCATGGTTGTGGCAAGTGGCATCAATTAGCTAAACAATTGAAAATTTCCATGATTACTTAATCATATAGTATATCTTGCGGAAAATGCTAAATTAGTCCATATTTTTATTACTATAAATTTTACATTAATGTGATTGGTGGATTTTAAAAACTTAATAAAATAATATTTGAATTATTATTTTTTATAATTGGTAACACGTCAGTTTGTAAGTCTTACGTATAATATCTCTAACATTACTATTATTATCCAACGAATCTTTCACTTTTAATATATTCTTATATTATGCGAGCCTACAAACCCAATGAATCTTCCACTTTCAATATATTTATGACATTCCTGCTTTGAGTCCCTGACTGAGATAAATTGCATAAGCATATTTATGTATGTAAAACCATTGACTTATTGTCTAATCTAATGCAGGTGCCCAAGTTGGTGTTTGTTATGGAATGCTTGGTAACAACCTTCCACCACCGACAGAAGTTGTAGCTCTCTATAGACAAAACAACATCCAAAGAATGAGGCTCTATGATCCAAACCAAGATGCTCTCCGAGCCCTTGGAGGCTCCAATATTGAGCTCATGCTAGGCCTTCCAAATGACAAGCTTCAGGAGATTGCTTCAAGCCAAAACAACGCAAATGCTTGGGTCCAAAACAATGTGAAAAACTTTGGAAATGTCAGATTCAAATACATTGCAGTTGGAAACGAAGTAAAGCCTTCAGATTCATTTGCACAGTTCCTTGTCCCCGCCATGCAAAACATTCAAAACGCAATTTCTGGGGCTGGACTGAACCAAATCAAAGTTTCCACTGCCATTGACACTGGAGTCCTTTCACAAGATTCTTTCCCCCCATCAAAAGGCTCATTCAGAGCCGATTATAGGCCAATTCTTGATCCTGTCATTCGCTTCTTAGTGAACAATGGGTCCCCATTACTTGTTAACTTGTACCCCTATTTTAGTTACACTGGTAACACCAAAGACATTCATCTTGACTATGCTCTCTTCACAGCTCCTTCACCTGTAGTGAGTGATCCCCCACTAAATTATCGCAACCTTTTCGACGCCCTTCTTGACACTGTTTACTCGGCTTTAGAGATAAACAGCCTAAGTTCCAAGTCAATTTCAGTTAAGAAGAGGGCTTTATTAAGTGCATCAAGGAATAAGAGCCACTTATTATGGTGCATAACAATTATTATTATAATAAGAGTTTTTGCTAACTCACAATAAATAAGAAGTAATAACCTCGCAGACAATAAATATGAGTGCAATATCTCTGATGTAATATTATTAAGAATCATTTATCTCTAATGTTTAGGTATGTTTCATTGATGTATGAATATCTACAAAATATTATTTCAGAGCTTGTTGGATTGACTAGTGTTTTTTTTTTCCTGGTTGGGGGCTGGAGTTAAATAAGTATTTTTCATAACATAAGATGAACTATTTGTGTACGTTAGTTATTATATCATAGCGTATGCAAATTGAAATTTTCAAAATCAAAATGTTAGTGATATGCGAATTTCAACAATTAACTCAATTAGTAAAATTTTTTATTATTGTATAAGGGATTTGGAATTCTACCTATGCTAAAAAGAAACTTCTCGACTTCTTGACTTGATGAGAATGAACAATCACCAAGAACTGTTACACAAGAACTAATATTAGAGCTACTGTTACCCATAATGACCTCGCAGAAAGGCACTGGTTATGATGAGATAGGTTATTTCAATATGTAAACATTCTCAAAAAGCAAGGTAGAGAAGCCTAACATTTTCTAGAGGAAAGACAAAGTCCAAAATAACAACCAGTTAGACGAGCTTTAAGTGATGCACTTGGTTGCGTAGATAATTTAGTGTTACTTAATTTCCATGGAGTGCTTGACGGGTTAAACTGCGGTGGCATATAACTATTAAACAATCCATTTCCATGGGGTGCTTGACGGGTTAAATTGTGGTGGCATATACAACTATTAAACAATCCATTTCCATGGAGTGCTTGACTAGCTATAGTCACTCAAAAATCTCAATCTCAAGCACAAGCATCTCCCTCTATAAAAATAGTGTTGGAAGCATAATTGGTTTCAATCCAAGCTCTTAGTCTACGTTTCTCTTCTATGTTTTTGTCAATGGATAAGTCTTATTCAACTGGGAACGGCCCTTCAGCGATGTCCTTAATGCTTACGTTTGTGATGCGGATGGCTAGCCTAGACATAATAGGTCTCTCTTTCTCTCTCCCTCTCTCTCACTCCTTTTGCACGTTATACATTAAGCTCCCAAATCAAAACTAGTCAAAGTAAATAATTCTTTTGGAAGCACACTGTTGACAAAATTTTTTAACCAATGTTTAACAATAATTGTTAGATTATGTATCTCTTAATTACAATCTCTTGTTTCAATGGAAAACTTTTTGATTCCAACCATGTCGTCTTTGTACACGAGTTTATTTATTTTTATGTTTAAGGGGATATGTGTTTTTATTTATTTGTGGCTACACCTAATAATTTATTTGGGTTGCCTACGTGCCATTGGCAGGGATCAAGATCTTAGATTTAAAGTCTCAAATATGGTTTTGTCCAACTTTAAATGATGGATCTTTAAATCAATACTTGGAGTTTAATTAAGTATTGACATAATTTTGTATTTGGGTGAGATAATTGATTTTAGTCTCAAGGATCATGCTTTTATGACAATCGAGCAAATTTCTCTTTCTTTCATTTGCTTATTTGTCGGAGTTTTAATAATATTTTGATTGATATTCCCAAATTTAATAAAGGGAAAGAATACTCCTTTGAAGCAATTTAATTATTGTGAACATATTTGGAATTGGAAAATTTCTCCAACCCGATTTTATGGTCATTTTATTTTAAGAATTATTAACTCTAATCTTGTTTAAGGAGTTAATAATTCCAAAGAATTAGTCACGATTAATTTGGTAGAGTTAAGGACTCCATTAATTTAATGGTGGAGTCAAGGACTCCATTAAAATGGTAGAGTCAAGTACTCTATTAATTTAGTAGAATCAAGGATTCCAATTAATTTGATAGAGCCAAGAACTCCATTGATGGGGTAGAGTCAAGGACTCTATTAAAATGGTAGAATCAATCAAGGATTCCAATTAGTGGGGTAGAGTCAAGGACTCCATTAATTTAGTAGAGCAATTAATTTGGTAGAGTAAATGACTCTATTAATTTAGTAGAGACAAGGATTCTAATTAATTTGGTAGAGTCAAAGACTCCATTAATTTAGTAAAGTCGAAGACTCTATTGATGGGTAGAGTCAAGACTCCATTTATTTAGTAGTATCAAGGATTCTAATTAATTTGGTAAAGTTAAGGACTTCATTAATTTGGTAAAATCAATGATTTTAATTAAAAATGACATTACACCACAACTTGAGATAATTTTTATTTGGTAATTTTCAAATAAGATTTACGAGTCAAGGATTCTAATTGGTTTCAATCCAAGCTCTTAGTCTACGTTTCTCTTCTATGTTTTTGTCAATGGATAAGTCTTATTCAACTGGGAACAGCCCTTCAGCGATGTCCTTAATGCTTATGTTTGTGATGCGGATGGCTAGCCTAGACATAATAGGTCTCTCTTTCTCTCTCCCTCTCTCTCACTCCTTTTGCACGTTATACATTAAGCTCCCAAATCAAAACTAGTCAAAGTAAATAATTCTTTTGGAAGCACACTGTTGACAAAATTTTTTAACCAATGTTTAACAATAATTGTTAGATTATGTTTAGCAAACATCATCAAATTCGTTCAAACATAATTTCACCCATAAACATTTTGATGTATGAGTTTTATTGATGTGAGTAGTGCCCATTCAAGATAATGTATCTCTTAATTACAATCTCTTGTTTCAATGGAAGACTTTTTGATTCCAACCATATCGTCTTTGTACACGAGTTTATTTATTTTTATGTTTAAAGGGATATGTGTTTTTATTTATTTGTGGCTACACCTAATAATTTATTTAGGTTGCCTACGTGCCCTTGGCAGGGATCAAGCCAATTCGAAGTTCTTATTTTTGTGATCTTAGATTTAAAGTCTCAAATATGGTTTTGTCCAACTTTAAATGATGGATCTTTAAATCAATACTTGGAGTTTAATTAAGTATTGACATAATTTTGTATTTGGGTGAGATAATTGATTTTAGTCTCAAGGATCATGCTTTTATGACAATCGAGCAAATTTCTCTTTCTTTCATATGCTTATTTGTCGGAGTTTTAATAATATTTTGATTGAAATTCCCAAATTTAATAAAGGGAAAGAATACTCCTTTGAAGCAATTTAATTATTGTGAACATATTTGGAATTGGAAAATTTCTCCAACCCAATTTTATGGTCATTTTATTTTAAGAATTATTAACTCTAATCTTGTTTAAGGAATTAATAATTCCAAAGAATTAGTCACGATTAATTTGGTAGAGTTAAGGACTCCATTAATTTAATGGTGGAGTAAAGGACTCCATTAAAATGGTAGAGTCAAGTACTCTATTAATTTAGTAGAATCAAGGATTCCAATTAATTTGATAGAGCCAAGAACTCCATTGATGAGGTAGAGTCAAGGACTCTATTAAAATGGTAGAATCAAGGATTCCAGTTAGTGGGGTAGAGTCAAGGACTCCATTAATTTAGTAGAGCAATTAATTTGGTAGAGTAAATGACTCCATTAATTTAGTAGAGACAAGGATTTTAATTAATTTGGTAGAGTCAAAGACTCCATTAATTTAGTAAAGTCGAAGACTCTATTGATGGGTAGAGTTAAGACTCCATTTATTTAGTAGTATCAAGGATTCTAATTAATTTGGTAGAGTCAAAGACTTCATTAATTTGGTAAAATCAATGATTTTAATTAAAAATGACATTACACCACAACTTGAGATAATTTTTATTTGGTAATTTTCAAATAAGATTTACGAGTCAAGGATTCGTATCTAAAGCTTCATATATGAAGTTAGGAACTCCTTATGAAACCCAATCTTATTTGTTTTACCAAACAAAAATTCATATTTTTTTTAAAAAGGTGAGAGAGAGATTTTGGTAGTGCCAAGATGAGAGAATTTTTATTTAGTAATGTTCAAATAGGATTTACGAGTCAGTGACTGCTATCTAAAGCTTTATGCATGGAGTTAAGAACTCTGCATGAAACCCGATCCTATTTGCATTACCAAGCAAAAATTCATATTTAAGAATAAGAGGGAGAGAAATTTAGAGAAGAAAGGGACTGATAAAATCCCACATACAAACCTACGCTATTCCTCTTCTGCTTGATATTGCTCTCCCTCTCCGTGCCTCTCTTTTTTTTCTTCTGTGTCTTTGCCGTGTGTGTGTACTTGCTCTCTTTTTTGTGTATCTGCCTTCTATCTATTTTTTTTTCCTTGTGCGTGCCTCTCCCTATTTATAGTGAGATTCCAAAGAAGCTGTTGCCTTATTTTTCTCTCAACTGATCAGATCATGGAGCAATTTTCGTCAGTTTTTCCTCAACAACTCCTAATTTCATGTTGAACCGTAACCCACTTTTCAGCTTTTTTTTTTATTTTTTTTTTTTATATGTTCCGTTGCTTTTTAAGCTCCCCCCCCAGTTTGTGGGACCTTCCAACTTTTCAAGCCTACTTTCACAGAACCGTGCTCCTTACTTTTTGGTGGTGAAACTTCCACATGTATATATATATATATATATATTTTTTTTTTTTTCGCTTGATTTGTGTCTATCTTTTGCTTTTTGTACTAGGCAATAGGCTATGAACGTGGCTCATATTATTATTATTATTATTATACTTCTTTTTTCTTTCTTTTTTTATTTTTATTTTTGGTAGTATTGGCTAGATACCGACCATACATGATCACACTTTTTGGACCTATGCTTTTGTTTAATCGTAGCTGCCGTGTAGATGCAACACTTTTTATATAGTAATTTTTTAGTTTAACACACATTATTTGCTGCAACTTGATGTTTGGTCGACTATGAATGATAATAAATTCATCACATTTTTTTTACCATTACAGTCAACCACTCAAGAGTTGTGGCAAAAATTGTCCCTAGACCTTTTTACAAAGCAAAACCTCCATAAGATCACTTTATAAATTCTCATAAATAGGGACGAACCCATTAAGGGGCTGAGGGGGGCCATGCCCCCCCCCCCCCCAAATTTTTTTTGAAAATTTTAGATAGTATATAGGATGAACAAAAAAAATTCCCTTTTTACCAATATCATAATTCAATAATTCATAACCAAAAAAATCTCATAGAAAAAAAAAGTTCCCTTACGGGGGTTACAACAACTTATATAACTTTTTATTTTGATTTATAGACTATGGGAAAGTGAATTACAATATTTATATTTTTTTCAAAAGATAAAATGCCAAAATTCTTTTAGAAGCCAATATTGATGACGTATTATTGCCAACTCGTAATATTGATATCTCAATTTTTTTAAATCCTCAAACAAAGTTTTGAAAAACTTCATTAGTGTGATTTTCAATTGCATCCAAAAGTATGAGATTATCATATTGGTGAGTTGATCAACAAGATAAAATCAACATATTAATTCCAATTACCTAAAATATGGAGATCTGAAGTCCTCTTCTTCTTCTTCAAAAAAGGTTAGAATATCATGTTATAACTTTCAACTTTTTTGGTTCATATTATATCCTTCTTGACTTAAATATTTAGGTAATAAAGTGCAATTTTTTTATCTACCATGATTTTTTTTTTTTTAATAAACCATGTCACATAAAATTTTTTTGGTTCATGCTTTGTCGCCCCTAAGTTCAAATCCTGATTCTGTCCCTACTCATAAACCATACATATTCTATGTATTGCTTGAACAATTTTGATAAGTGGAGATCACAAAAAATTTCACAATAGCTTAAGTGACAAGTAATGATTAATATACGATAAAGTAATGCCAATTATGTTTCTATATGAAATTATACTAATCATAACCTATCACCTCAAAAGTTGTAAAAAAAAAATTTTGTGAAATTATTTGTGTATGCAGCATTATTGGAACATTGAACATGTATGACATGAGAGATAATCTTAGAAAACCAAGAAATTGGTAACATGGACTCTATTCTCGTGTATTGTATGCCAGATGTTACCTTAGTAAAAAAAAAAAAAAATTTAATATCCACTTCTAGTCATGTTTTTAGTTTGTTTATAAAGCATAATAAAACCATGATTTTGAATATTTTATAAACTTATAGAGAAAATAATTTTTAATCATCTTGATGTTTGTTTAGCATGATAATGATAGATACGTGGGTAATTTATATTAAATGTCTCTCTAATTATAAATTTGGTATAATTGAGTTTGCATTATAAATTTGGTAAAAATGATCTCATAAAAAGCTATAGGGTAGTATGATACTTTACACTATGTTTGAAACGGAGAAAGGTGGGGGGAGAGAGGAAAGTGTCGAATATACGAAAATTTAATGTATTCTAGTCATCTTCCATTTTCCTCTCTTCTACTCTCCCCTCATCTCCCACAATCCAAACATAGGGTTAAAGTCTAACTATACATGTAAATTTAACCATAAGTGTATATATGACTGTTATCTTGTAAAAGGCTATGGGCCGTAGGCCCACCTTATTTTACTTCTATAGTATACATACTTGTACTGCACACTTTACCTCCTATATAAAGGAACTATGTATATTTTATTATTTGTGAAATACAATACAATTTATTTAGTATTTCTAACATAATATTAGAGTCATTGCTCTGACCTTTTCTTAGCAATCTTATCTCTCTTTGGTGTTACTCAAAACTCATAGTCGCTTCCGCTACCATAGCTACCGTGCAGCCATTCGCTGTTGAATCTCCAGTGTCTCTCAGTCATCATGTCTAGTTCTGGACCTACAACTGCCATCGTTAAGGAGTCTCACACCATAAGGACCAATGCCATTATTGTCGCTGCCTTGAATCTTGCCCAGTTATGCTTTTGCAGGTACCACTGTGATCTTCTTGCCCCAATCTACTCAATTGTGGAAGTCTTGCAGCCATCGAAGCATTCACGCGCCTTCACACGTGTTAACACCCCATTTTGCAATCAGCATTTAACCTCACATAGAGGATAAAAGGGTAATTTTGCCTTGGGAATATGCATCTTGATTTTGGTTACTAGATCCTTAACCTTACTTCACTAAAATGATTTTGATGTTGTAACGATCAAATCGATTGGTCATAAGCTCTAATTGGACCATCAGATTGAAAGTTATCATCAAATCAAGTTTTAATGGCCGAAATGCATTATCACAAATTGAGTCAAACTATATGTGATTATGAACAATTGATTCCAATTGGTTATAATTATAATCAATTTGAGATTAAGGATGTGTCATAATTTGATTGGTTAGGACTACATTTTATGTTAAGGTTGCATACACTTAATCTATATATATAATAATAGGTGAAGCAGAGAGAGTGTGAAATTGAATTCCAAATTAGAACTCTAATTGTGTGCAACGTGTACACACCAAATTAGAGTTCTAATTTTGTGCCATGTGTCTAGAATCTGAAATTGAAGTTGAATTTTGCATTATGTGGCTAAATGTATATGTGCTCATTCTCATTAAAACCACTTCTATGTATCGTGTCAAGTGAGTTACTGTGCTAATTAAGTTTTTTCTTGATTTTGCAATCAAACGTGAAAACCAAAGAGATTAATATCGGTGATAAGAACTTGGTTTGGGTACATTGCATAATTTCCAAAAAGATAAATGTATGTGAGCTCATTCTCATTAAAACCACTTCTATGTATCGGGTTAAGTGAGTTACTGTGCTAATTAAGTTTTTTCTTGATTTTGCAGTCAAACGTGAAAACCAAACAGATTAATATCGGTGATAAGAACTTGGTTTGGGTACATTGCATGATTTCCAAAAAGATAGCAAAGCCAGAGTTTGCATATTTGTTATAAATTGCTTACAAAGTTTGCATCTTTACATTTGCACTGAGTTTCAGATTAAAGTGCTTTCTTCTTGGTTATGACACTGAGTTTTGTTTGCTATTCACTTACAAAATTTGCATCTTTACATTTGTTATAAATTGCTAATATGTGATTAGATGCACATTATGCCTAAAATTCACTATCCTTATATTTGACTTTTTGTTCAAGTTTGGCACCTATAACAATGAAAAAAGCACTGTTGTGGACCGATGGATAATACTTTTTGCAGGCTGCAAAGGAACTTAGTGATCAATGGAATCTCACGCGAATTGGAGAGGACCCGACTGTAGATGTCTGGTTGGTAGATGTGAGTCACTATGTTTTTAAAATTTTCAGTGAAGGTAAATGTTATGAACAATGTAAATTTTTCGGAAAGAGATTTATTATTCTATATTTACGCAAGTTTGGTCGCCTTCTTGGAGTGGATCACTCCACCCTGTCTTTCTACTGGAATTTTTTATTTAGATTGTTACAATTTAATCCGAAATTTTATTTGAATTTTCTTATTGTTGTTACTATCATATATTATCATTCCAATTGTTCAATTAGAATTTGAAATTGGAGTCCAATTTTACTATATACGTGTACAATCTAATTATTTTTAATTTTGCTGTTATGTGTAGAAGCCAATGAGATGAAATTAATAATACATTAAACACTTATACTTTGAGAATCGATAGTATCAATCTAAATCCATTAGACCTGCTTCGTGATAATATAACTATGAAGGATGTATAAAAACATGCACAAACCTATCTCTCTATAAAAAGAGATTAGAGAGAATTTCTTTTATTAGCCATGGAACTTCAGATGTTTTTTCTTCACACAAATGTCCGTTATGTTACAAAATGACCTATCTTAAAACTACAAAATGAGTACAACTTTGAGGTTTTTTTTTTTTTTTTTTAATTTTAAATTTTTTAAGCTACAAAAATTTCAATCACCAATAGAGATTGAAGATTCAAAAGCGTGAAAAGATTTTTTGGATAAACATTGTCACCAAGGTTCATCTTTCTGTGTAAAATATATATAATGCTAAGTTTTGTTAATGAAATTTTCTAGTTAATAATATGAATTTAAACTTAACTGAGCCTTTTAAACATGAATAAACTCATGATTAATAATATATCCATTCCCGTGCGGTAGAACGGGGCTACATACTAGTTAATTAGATAGTTAAACATTAATTATTCAATGAGTAATTTTTGCAATTATCTTTTAATTAGGGTAAATTTGGAACTAATTAAGTCTAAAATAAGAGTGATTAGAGCCTATTAATATTAATTGGGAGCTAATTTGAGATCTATTAATGTTAATTGTGCTGAAATTGTTTTCTAACAAAGGACCTCTTCTTACCATTTCATTGATATCCCTCAGAATATTTTGAATTTGTGAATAAGGTTAATTTTCTCAGAAACTAGACATCCAGAGCTTCAATTTAAGCACAAGAATAAGACAATTCCGATCAGAATTGAGTAAGATATGATTTTTTGAAGTTGACTCTATAGGCTGTTACAGTAGCTACGGGAAAACCGAATTTTGCTTACTCCTCACTCCTACCTATCTCTAAATTTAATGCACCAGATTTTCTCCAAGGCTAAAATGAGGTTTAGGTTCATGATTTTTTGTCAACCCCTCATTAAATGGTCTTCTATTTATATTTCCTCCACCACTACTATATAAACCACTCTTTCCTTTATTCCAAAAGACACAAAAACCTCCATCTCTTCCCCTCTTTTGAGTTTTAGTGAAGTTGAGTAGTCTTATCATATCTTGGTCTTTTTGACACTTAAGGTATTGAGTGAAACTCACTTTTTCTCTCCTAACTCTTCTTTTCCTCCACTCTTAGGATCTCTACCAAGAGTCTCCTCCTCCACCATATAGATCTTGCATTAAGGTATAATCCATTTTCTTAACTTGTTTTTTGTGTTGTCATGATAAAAATTTAGGATTAAAACATGATAGTAACTATTTAAGTTCTCTTGAGTATATTTGAATGTTTTTAAATGTTCTTATGTGTTCTTCACATGTTCTTAGTTGTTCATCGCATGTTCATGCATAACACTAGTTTTAATCTTAAATCCATATCAAAAATATGAAAAACATATTTGTTTTATAATTCTTTCAAATCTTTGAATCTAGGATATCACAATCCACACACATTTACTAGAATTTATTTTTCAATCCAAATGAAATACTTAATAAATTGAATTAGGGTTTATCACATGCACACACTTTAAATTCAACATGCAAATTAATTGATAACATATTGGATGATGTGATATGAATGTTGGCTACTATAATTTAGAAGATCGGTTTCACCGGGCAAGGTGGGTGCCTAACACCTTCCCACCCTGTAACATGGTCTCCAAACTTAAGTCAAGGGTTGATAGACCAATGTTTATCCTTGTAATTTTTAATTTCTAGATTGTAACTAGGAAACAAAGTTATGTACTTTATCTTAGATTGTATCTAGAACCAAAACTATGTAATTTTCCTATAATCAAAGTAAATTCAATTGAAAATTAATAAAATGAGGAATTTTTCAATTTTGGTTTTCTTATTTATCTCAATAATTAAATAAGTTGTGACTCCATTGTAAAACCTTTAATCTAAAGGGGAAAAATATAACTAGTCGAACTTTCATTTTGAAAAGCAATAACACGACTCCACCCATTCACAAAGATTTGGCCCAACATCATAAAAAACTAGCTGGGGGCGCGGTTTCTCACAACACGTTGCCCAAGCAATTTGTGCGAGAGCGAGCACATGACATACCGTCTTCTACTCCAGGTTGACGTCACTTGTGACGTTATCAGTGTCATGTCACCCCAAGCTTACATTAGCATCCAGTCACCTACTTACGTCATCTTGCTAATATCATCTCCACTGACTTCTGTTGACCAGCTCTAGTTGACTTTGACTGTTTACTTTTTGCATGGTTAACCGTTGACTTTAATGCCAGAGTCGACTTTTTGCTGTCAAGGTGCTTATTATCCAGTTTTTCGCATAGATTTCATTTTTGTAATCCATTTTTTCATATTTTGCTTCTAAATGAAGAACAAGGAAATGTCTTCTTCTTGTTATAATAATAGGGACAAAACTTAGGTACAGTATCTTAGGTGCTATTTTTTAGGTTCCCTTCTTAAGATTCAACCATGTGGCTACTTAATTAAAAAATACACTTCATTCCTATAAGAGAAAATCCACATGGCAGAATCTTAAAAGGAAAACCTAAGGAACAATACCTAAGTACTATACCTAAGTCTTGCTCTAATAATAGTCGCCGACAATCCAACAAACTATTTTGCAATTTTTGCAAACTTCTTGGCAAAGTATCGAGGCTTGCTATCATTGCCGACAATCCAACAAATGATTTGATTTTGAATTAATAATTTGATATGCTATGATAAATAAACTTAAATTTCAACACTATATGAATCAGGTAGTTATTGACTGTAGATTTATTATGTACTTTGTGAGCATATGATGGAAATATGGTCAAGACACAAAATTTGACATGTTCTATTTTAATCATCCGCCAAGATAGGTGTTTGCTATGGAATGCTTGGCAACAACTTACCATCCCCAAGAGAAGTTATAAATATGTACAAACAATATAACATCGGAAGGATACAACTCTATGGCCAAAACTATGGTGCTTTCCTAGCCCTTAGAGGCACCAATATTGAGCTCATGCTTGGTGTCCCTAATGAAGAGCTTTAAAGCACTGCTTCAAGCCAAGACTATGCAAACACCTGGATCCAAAACAATGTACAAAACTGTGGAGATGTCAATTTCAGATACATTGCAGTTGGCAATGACATAGAGCCCAACAGTCCATATGCACAATTTCTTTTCTCAGCCATGGAAAACATTCAAACTGTAATAAGAACACATTTTTTTTAAAAAATGAATTTGATTGGATTTGTTTATTTGAGTTTGTATTGTGCAAGTGTGTCGAATCCCATGTTAGATGTTTATTAGATGAATTATGGGTTTATAAAAGATTACAAGGAATCCTAATTTCATATTAACTAGTATTTTGAAAAATATGACTAGACTAAATTGAATTGAAAGTTTTGATTTTATGTTTTTGGAAGTAATTTTTGAAGGGAAGGGGAAGAGGTTTTGAAGGGATTGAAAGAGGGTGAGATATCTTTCAATTTCAAGTCCTTCAAATTGGGGAATTTGGAGGGGGGAGGAGAGGTTTCCACTTTTATATATATAAAAGTGAACCCTCTAAATATTAATAAATATCATTTAAGTCCTCTAGTTTTATTTTTGTTTAATTGAGTCTTCTAAATTTTAAATTTATTCAATATAAGCATTTCACCCAATTTTTTAAAAAAATTTCCATTGAAAATTTTATTTTTCTCACATGAAAAAAAATCTATAAAATTAATAAAAGTATTTTATAGATTTTTTATGCGGGATTTTTTTTTTCCATTAGTTAATTGCATACTTAATCACAATTTTTTTAGCAAAATTGGATTAGAAGCTTGAATTTAATAAATTTAAAATTTAGATAACTTAATTTAATTATTAATAAAAGTATTTTATAGATTTTTTATGTGGGATTTTTTTTCCATTAGTTAATTGCATACTTAATCACAATTTTTTTAGCAAAATTGGATTAGAAGCTTGAATTTAATAAATTTAAAATTTAGATAACTTAATTTAATGAAAGTAAAATTAGGAGATAAAATGAATTTCATTCAAACTTTGGGATACAATTTGCTTTTTAACCAACAAAAATTGAATTGTCAATTTTATATTTATAAATATATATTTCTTTAAATTGAACAACAGAAGAAAAAAGATGTTTATCGTATGTTTAGATGTCTTATTATTTTATCTCCCACTATTAAAAAAACCACTCACCTCTCCTCTTCTCTCCCTCCAAATTTTCAAACACAATTTTTTCCTCTTCATAAACTCAACCCCACACTCCATCCATCAAGAAAGAAGGTGAACAAGTATGTGATTCCACCAACAAATGAGGAGCATAGGTTATTGCAAGAGCCCAAAGTCATAAATCTTTTAGTCAATTTTCTTTTCTTTTGCTTTTGTTTCCTGAGAAAAATTCTAGATTTTTACCCTATGGGGTTTCCGCAATGATGTTGCTCGAAGATCTTGCTTGTTTTTCTTGTGTTTTCATAGGTTTGCAATGATTTCTTGATGTATGTGACTTGTTCTTGATGGGTCTTGATTATATTTCGATAAATTTGCACGGAGGATTTAGTTTGCACTACTTGGTTGAACGCATTTGAAAATCTTGTTAGTCTTGGTTGCATTTCACATGCTTGATAAAATGCCACAAAGATAGAAAATCGTTGTTCTTTGAGAATTTATACATGAATTCTTCTGAAAAGTTTGTTTCTTTTCATGAAATAAAATATTATTTTAAAGTCAAAGATCATTCTTGGCAATGTTGGACTTTTTGGTGACAAAGAATGCTCATTACACTTGCGCATGACTTTGGGTACAAGTCATGAGATATGTGTACAAGTCTTGGCATGATTGGAAATTATTTCAAATTGACTCCATGAGTCAGGTATTGGTGTGATGTCATTGATGGAATGGCATGCTTGCATCAGTTGCATGATCATGATCTGCATGTGATAGAGCGTGCACTATATTGGAATCTCATACATAACTCACTCTGTCTTTGTCGTAGTAAGCCCAGACTTGCAAGAATTGAGGGTCCTTGTGCCATTCCTCTTCATGGTGGTCTAGGGCTTGTTCAGAAGTTGAAGCCAAGATTTGTGCAGCAGGTTTTGGATATTTCCTTGATGCTATCACAATGAAAGAAGATCATCGTCATGAGTAAGGATTTGATTATATTTAGTGCTCCAGCAGAATTATTCTGGGAAACCACCAATAACTTTCACTTTTTAAATGTAGGCAAGTTAACTTTGTACCTGATGACTTCACACTAATCTTTGGCATCAAGATTGTTGGTCAATCTTGCAAAATTAATAGTCCTAGTTATTTTGGTTTTAGGGTTGCGTTTTGTTTTATTGAGTTATATGTAATGTCTTATTAGAGAATTTTCAAAGGAGGAGATTGCTAGGACTTAGGTTGTGCTGCAAAATTCCCTGTGCCAAAATAGGTGCTAATGAGGGTTGTAATCATTGCAAAATAAGTTAGGTCAATTTTAAAATTAGGAATTGCTGAAGATCTCAAGTTTTAGACGGTTCCCTCGAGCTAGCTCGGGACTCACTTTAAAAAAAAAAACTAGGCAGAGACTTTGCTCGACCTTTGCTCAACTGAGATTACCAATTTTGCAAATTGATTTAACCTAACTTTTACCTATCTATAAATACGTACCCTTTGATGAACGACTTCCAAAAGAGAGGATGCTGTACAAAGAGCATTCTAAGAAGCCTTCCTGCTCTGAGCCTAAATGGAGAAAATACTTCTCCCATTCTTTTCACATTGTGAACCTAAACTGATTTCCATCCAAAGAACAGAAATTCTTAACCTTTGTCAGTGATTTCACTATCATACCAAAGTTTTGGATTGGTGCAAATGAGTTCATTCATGGGGGAGATTCTAATCTGCAGTGGGAGACAAATGGGTCATTTGCTTGGTTACACATCAATTCTAAGTTTGCAAAGTTTTGTAAGTATAGACTAGTAGTAAGAATCGTTATCTTATAGTGAAACTTCATGTGGGATTGGTTATCCGAAGTGGATTTTCTTTTAAAAGTTCTACAAAAGTTTTCCACTCATCATGAAAATTCTTGTGTCATATATTTGCTTTATTTGATTGCTTTTGGATTGTGGTGATATTCATGTAGGTGTTTTGTCATTGTCATTGTTAAATTGTTAATGATTAATTAGGATACAAGTGGCAAAAAATACGATACTTAGATTACTGGGATCAATATTGAATTTTTCAGTATATATATCCATGATCCTTGTAATTCGTTTAGTAATCTTCATAAAAAAATTTATAAGGAAAACTACATGATTAATGTGTTTACTTTGATTTTTTTTTTAATTATGTTTATCTTTTATTATTTGCACCTCATATATCTGTAGTTGGATTTTTCATTTCCTAGGAAAAAAAATCTAATTCACAAAGGAAGAGAGCCCATTTTTGTATAGCTTGGAAGCCTATTGTGTGATAGCTGAATCTGTAATACTAATTACAGTAATTGTTGTGTATTATATAGTATAATTTGATAGTTATAATAGAGGAAGAGGGATTTGAACCCTGAATGTCTCCATTAAAAACATCAGGAGATGTCAATCAATTAAACTACAAGGCTCTTAACAAACAAATGTTAATTTCTTTTTTGAAGAAGGAATGCACTAATTTTTTACAAGGAATAAACTTTCCTTCTATACAAAGAAAACTTCAAAAAAGTAATCAAGTCAACTTCTTTTTCATGCCATGAAAAGTCAAACAGGAACCAAGTCCAAATAGGAATTTGTTGTAATGGCTTTAATGTCACTGCATTATAAGCACCTTGCCCATAACAGGACTACTATTAGTCAATTCTTAAAGTAGGTGGCAAACAATGTATCGTGCACTCCAGCCACTATAATCATGTATATATACTATTTCACCTATTCAGTTTTAGTGTATGTGAGAGTGCCGCATCATTGTTTTCTTGTCTTGTGTCATTAGTGAAAGTTTAAGGCAAACTGTGGGATTTGGGTTTCTTGAGGTGGTTATTGTGCTACTGTTGTAGTCTGCTTGAATTTTTTCTTGTCTTGTGTCTTTTGTTAAAGTTTAAGGTAAATCCTGGGGATTTGAATTTCTTGAGAAGGAGAGAAGATTATTAACAGAAGAATTCTCCTAGGAGAAAATTAATTTTAGAAGAAGAGCAATTTGATCATTCTATGGATTTTTTTTATAATCGATCATTCTACGGAGTTAAAAGAATACCCAGATGAGAGTAAGAGAGATCGTACGTACGTTGTAATTATTATTGAATATAGTGGATTTGATTTCTCTTTCCGTGGATATAGGCTACTTGTTAAACCACATAATATATTGCGTTTTTGTGTGCTTGGTGCTTTATTTGTCTTTTCTGTTATTTGCTCCAATCTATGAGTGCTATTACTCAAGAGAAACTAGAGCTTCTACTATTTGCACAAATGATATTTCATATTAGAGTTCTCACTATCACACAACAGTATCAGAGCTTCTGTTACTCAATGAGGACCTCGTAGAAAGGCAACATGCTATAATGAGAGATCATTTATATAAATAAACATTCTCACAACTCAATGTAGAGAAGCCTAAATTTTCCAGAGGAATGACAAAGTCCAACAAAATAACAACTAGTTAGAGGAGCTCTAAGTGATGCACTTGGTTGCCGTAGATAATTTTGTATAACTTAATTTCCATGGACCAGTTAGACGAGCTCTAAGTGACGCACTTGGTTGCCATAGATAATTTAGTATAACTTAATTTCCATGGAGTGCTTGTGGTGGCATGACTACTAAGCAATCAATTTCCATGGAGTGCTTGACTCGCTATAGTCACCCAAAAATCTCGATCTCAAGCACAAGCATATCTCTCTATAAAAAGAGTATTTGGCGGCATAGTTGCTTTTCATTCCAAGCTATTGGTCTTCTCTTCCAAGTTTTTTTTAATGGCTAAGTTTAATTCAACTGGAGATAGTCCTTCAGCAATGTCCTTAATGCTACTGTTTGTGATGCTGATGGCTAGCATAGACATAACAGCTCTCTCTCTCTCTCTCTCTCTCTCTCTCTTCGCCACAACTTGATGTGTGGTCTATTGTAAGTGGTGATGAACCCACCTTTTTTTATCCACTATTACAATCAACCATTATTGAGGTGATATATTATCAATATCAAAGTAATGCCAATTAATGACCCTTATGAAAGTAATGTCATACTAATCATAACTTGCCATCCCAATATTGTGAAAAAAAAAAAAAGTAAAATTTGTTGTATATATATAGCATTGTTGGAACTTGGAACAGTTAACATGTATGATATGAGATCATCATATAAAACCAAAAGATTTGTTATATGTACTATCTATACCTTGTCTATTGTATGCCAAATGTTACCTTAGAAAGAAATTATTTATCATCCAATTCTATAATCAAATTTTTAATTTGTTTTAAAAGCATGATAAAACTATAATTTTTAGTCTTTTCAAAATTATTTAACTTAGAAAAATAATTTTAAATCATCTTGGATTTGTTTAGCATGATAACAATCGATATGTGTGTAATATTAAATTATATCTGTCTACAAATATAATTTTGATAATATTAATCTTTTAAAAAGTGGTTGGAATATTCTAAAATTTATTTCATTCTAATCATCGTCCATTCTCCTCTCCTCTACTTTCATCTTATCTCCCTCAATCCAAACATAAGATCAAATGCTAACCCTACTTGTATGACGAAGTAAAACCAAACTAGCTTCTATAAACTCATAGTTTAACTTTAACCTAATGCTCTCTACACAGTACACACCCACCTTTTGTGCCCAATCTCAAATCCATCATTTGTCAATAACCATTCCATCCATATATATAACTCTTCTTTATATAAATAAACTTAAATTTCAACATTATGCGAGTCTAGCAATTCTTAAATTAAATACTTTGTGAGCATATGATGGGAATATGGATAGAAATTGACATGTTGTTCTATCAAAATCAACTGCAAAGATAGGTGTTTGCTATGGAACGCTTGGCAACAACTTACCTTCCCCAGTAGAAGTTATAAATATTTATAAACAATATAACATCGGAAGGATGAGACTCTATGACCCAAACAAAGATGCCCTCCAAGCCCTTAGAGGCACCAATATTGAGCTCATGCTTGGTATCCCTGATAAAGAGCTTAAAAGAATTGCTTCAAGCCAAGACTACGCAAACACATGGATCTGAAACAATGTACAAAACTATAGAGATGTCACATTCAAATATATTGCAGTTGGCAATAAAATAAAGCCTAACGATCCATATGCACAATTTCTTTTCCCTGCCATGAAAAACATTCAAACTGCCGTTTATAATGCTAGCCTTGGAAAAAAGATTAAAGTCTCCACTCCCATTAATCAAGCGGCCTTTGCAGAGTTCTACCCTCCATCAAAAGGTTCCTTCACATCTGAATACCAATTATGTCTTGAATCTCTTGATCCTATCATTGGCTTCTTAGTGAAGTATAAGTACCCATTACTCGTTAACATGCATCCATACTTAAGTTACATCGGTGATACTAAAGACATTCGTCTTGAGTATGCTCTTTTTACTTCCCCATCAATTATAGTGCAAGATGGCGAACTTGGATACCAAAACATTTTTTATGCCATTTTGGATGCCTTTTACTCAGCATTAGAGAAGGCCAATGAGGGTTCTTTGAAGATCGTTGTGTCTGAGACTGGTTGGCCCTCTGAAGGAGGGCAGGCAACAATTTTTGAATATGCAAGCCTTTACAACAAAAATTTGATCAAGCATGTGCAGAAAGGGACTCCAAAGAAGCCTAACGGGCCTATAGAAACTTACATATTTGCCATGTTTAATGAGAATAACAGGACTCCTAAATACGAGAAAAATTATGGGCTCTCTTATTTTTTTTTTTGAAAAAATTATGGGCTCTTTTATCCAAACAAACAGCCTAAATACCAAATTAAGTTCAATTAAGATAAGTACTAGCTAGTGCAGTTTGGAATGAGGACAGCTTTTATGTGTATTATAACTATAAATAAGACTTACTTGTAGTCCATATGCATGGCAGGGAATAAGTTTATGCAAATATCCAAGAATGGGAAAATAGTCATAATAAAGTGTTGTTCTTACCAAAATATGATCATCTCTTTTGCATGTTTGCATATATATATATATATATATATATATTAGATGTCACATTCAAATATATTGCAGTTGGCAATAAAATAAAGCCTAACGATCCATATGCACAATTTCTTTTCCCTGCCATGAAAAACATTCAAACTGCCGTTTATAATGCTAGCCTTGGAAAAAAGATTCAAGTCTCCACTCCCATTAATCAAGCGGCCTTTGCAGAGTTCTACCCTCCATCAAAAGGTTCCTTCACATCTGAATACCAATTATGTCTTGATCCTATCATTGGCTTCTTAGTGACGTATAAGTACCCATTACTCGTTAACATGTATCCATACTTAAGTTACATCGGTGATACTAAAGACATTCGTCTTGAGTATGCTCTTTTTACTTCCCCATCAATTATAGTGCAAGATGGCGAACTTGGATACCAAAACATTTTTTATGCCATTTTGGATGCCTTTTACTCAGCATTAGAGAAGGCCAATGGGGGGTCTTTGAAGATCGTTGTGTCTGAGACTGGTTGGCCCTCTGAAGGAGGGCGGGCAACAATTTTTGAATATGCAAGCCTTTACAACAAAAATTTGATCAAGCATGTGCAGAAAGGGACTCCAAAGAAGCCTAACGGGCCCATAGAAACTTAAATGTTTGCCATGTTTAATGAGAATAACAGGACTCCTAAATACGAGAAAAATTATGGGCTCTTTTATCCGAATAAACAGCCTAAATACCAAATTAAGTTCAATTAAGATAAGCACTAGCTAGTGCGGTTTGGAATGAGGACAGCTTTTATGTGTATTATAACTATAAATATGACTTACTTGTAGTCCATATGCATGGCAGGGAATAAGTTTATGCAAATATCCAAGAATGTGAAAATAGTCTTAATAAAGTGTTGTTCTTACCAAAATATGATCATCTCTTTTGCATGTTTACATATATATATATATATATATATTTAAAAGCTGAAGCGTAGTATTTATTATTGCTACATTCCCAATGAGCCACATCAGCGGCTACATCATCTACCAATTTCTCATTTTTCTCTACTACTCCCAACCATAACTTCTCTTTTATCTTTTCATCTCTCTACTACTCTCAACCTTAATGTTACTCTTCATCTATCTCTTGCTCTTCATTTTATTTGGACTATTCTTATCCCCATTCTACTACTATAAATATGACATTTTCTCTCACATTCTATACATATTTCTCACATGAAAAAAGTGATTATTCTCTCTCTCTCTCTCTCTCTCTCTCTCTCATGTTTTATTTTGGTGTGAATTTTTTACTTTTTGTATCTCTAATTTAGATTGATGTATTTATGACTTCTTTAGAATTTTATTTTGGGTTGCAAAAATATAGTTTACAAAAATATAATATTATTCTATTATATATCATAACTTAGATAATTTGGTGTTTGACTTATGACTATATTTTTTATTTTGATGTTTCTTTTTCTCTTTTATTTTCTATTTCTCTCTCAAAAGGTGATTACTCTCTCTCTCTCTCTCTCTCTCTCTCTCTCTCTCTCTCTCTCTCTCTCTCTCTCTCTCTCTCTATATATATATATATATTATTTATTCTTTTTGATGAATCATTGTATTTTTGCATATGATACTATTTTGGTTGATATGATTTGGTAGTGTGTTTGATTTTTAAGTTTTCTGTCACAACTCTTCTCTCTCCCTCTTTTAGCTTTTGTTTGATTTTTTTTTGGACATAATACTTATTTATTTTGGAAGTGAGATTTGGAATTTATATCAAAATACAATGTTGGCTATGTATTTGAATGTGTCTATCAACTATTAAAGTTAACCGCCCAAGATGAATATGTATAGACAATATTTTACTTTTAACTTTTCATTGATTTATTATTTAGTTATAACATCAAAATTAAAGTAAATGAATATGTAAAGTTAAAACTGTCTAAGATGAATTGTAAAGTTAATATATTTATATATTTAATATTTTCAAAAAATTAAAAGTAAAAAATAAATAATAAAAAGAATAATGGTGTGGCCAATGATGTGATGGATGAGAAGGCTCAACAGGAGCGTAATAACAAAAATGCGATATAAAAATCTAGTTAAAAGCAATTAAATCTTAATAAATAAAAGTATATGTAGAAAAAAAAAATTAATCATGTTCTCTTTATGTTTTTATACATATTATTCTTTCATTTCGATAGATGAAGTGTTCAATTTTAGACATAAAGTCTACTTTTTTCCTACATATTATTTTAAATATTAAATTTATAATATGGAATAATCTCTTAGAAATGTCTAAGAAATATACAGTTCCAATCTCATATATCTATATTAGTAAACAAAATTCAATCAATTGTTCAAAGCTACTCCTACAATAAGAAAAATTATAAATATAATAATCTCTTTTTAAGAGAACGAAAATTTTGAATAATATATTTGAAACTCAAACGATTTAGTTGTACAGGAAAAACAAATTAGGAAAATATAACACACAATAACATAATTTATCAAAATATAAACTGCCTAAAAAATGAATAATATCAATCAAATAAATCCAAATAATAAAATGATGATATATTTCTTGAGATAAGTAAATGAAAAATAATTTTAGAAATTGTTTAAGTTTTTGGGAGAACAAATTATTTTCCACAAAATTTATAGAACAAATTATATATTATACCATAATTAAAATAAAATTATCTATTCCCACGCATCACATGGGTTTGCGACTAGTTTGGTATAATACCACATTCATATTGTATTCAAAAAATTATACATGAATTAGAGTTCTGACACCATCATAGTTTTACATATTAAGACCAAGGCGTTTGTTTCATAATTTGTTTGAAAAATTCGGTGGCATCCTACGAAGTTTATCAACTTAAGTCCGTTGTAGCTTTCCCTCTCCCTTGTGTGTGTGTGTGTGTTTGTTTCTCAAAAAAAAAAAAAAGGTCCATTATAGAAAACTTTTCTTGTATTACACCTTTATCCACCAGAAATCCTAAAACAAATACCCAGATAATAAAAATATAAAATAAAGGTTTGAAATATGTTTTTCCAACAAAACCAGTTGCATATATACGAAATACTACTCATCATCAAGATTTAGTATAGGTGATAGGTACCCCACAACATCCGAGTATCAATTGCCAATCGAAAATCAATATCAATATTATATTATACAAAAGCGGAGACCTCATGTACGTAGGGGAACATGACTATAAGGTTCTGCCATATGGCACTCTATTAGAGTGATTTGCTTTTAACTTTTGTCTCTTTCTTTTTCTCCTTTTTTTTTTACCCCAAATTTGCTTTAATCAATTACAATTATTCAATATTTCCCTCTAATATTTCCAATAAACTCTCCTTCCTCATTTATTACTTCAACTCTCTATTAATTCTGTTCAAATGTCCCACGTATTATATATTATCCATCCACTCACAAGACTTCTCATCTCCTTATTAAAACACAAAATGGTTAACAATTCTCCCTTTATTTACTTTCCATTAAATCACATTAATTATTTTGGCCCTCCTTTAACTCTATTCTTTTGGGCTCTTCCTCTCCTTATCAAAACCTTCAATGCCTGCCCCTTTGGAATTAAAACCCATTCATTTTTTATTATTATTTATATATAGATTTCCAATTCTCTCTCCACCCCTGAAGAAGTCACCAAAGTACAAGCAGAGTTGGAAAGTCCATTTGAGGTGAGTTTTGCCTTTTCTATTTTCCCCTCCATCTTCATTGGTTTGTTTGGTACAAATTACATTTTCTCCCATTATGCAGGAGATTAAATGTTTGATTTTAATGTTATAAAAAACTCTAATTGCTCGCTACTGGACAAAGGAAAGTGTTGCAGTAATACAGAGGATGCAAGTGTATAGCGTTTGTAGGTGGCTTTTTGCGAAATGGGTCTTTCAAAAATATATTATTATTGTTTTACAAGGCTCACGGCATAATATATTATTTTTCAATTCCTGATTCATTTGGAATATTAAAAAATGTGATAAAAATAACATAGATAGATAAAATAGGAAAGCAACTAGACCATGTTGATTTATTTTATAAAATGTCAATGTTTATGCATATTTCTTTTGTGCGTTTCTTTATATGCAATTATATAAACATTTTAAATGTTCTAAAAACTCTTTAAATTGATTAGAATGGAGAAGGTTAATATATGAAGCTCAAGAAGTATTGCCAGGATAATAGGGACGATCTTTAGCGTTAGGAAATCGGTCAATACTGGATTACTCTCAGGGTATGACTCAAAAAATGGTATATGCATAACTCTTTTGGTGTTTTTTTTTTTAATTTTTAATTTTTTTTTTTATTTTGTAGGAATTTTGATGTGAAGTAAGGAATAAGTTTTTCATAGCCACACTTCTTACTTGGATGTTTTCCAATGACTCTTTGTAATGTACACATTTTGATTACTTAAATTTTTCTTACAGATGTTGAATTGGATCTGTAGTTAACTATTTTGTTTAGGCTTGGTGCATCACAAAGAGGTTCCCTCTTCTCAACAATGTCCAACTCTCTATTCACAGTCATTGTAACCATTTTCCTTTTATGTAATAAAAGAAATGTTTGTCTTCAACTTGCTAAGTTGCTAGGTTCTTTTTCTATGATCACAGGTTTAAATGTTATGCTCTGGGTGAAAGCCGAATACCTTGAAGTGGTAGGCAGTTCCAAAGCTACTAAATGAATCTTCAAAGAACAAGAGTAGTAAAGTTGATTTGGAAGAACCATGATTTTCTTAAAATCAATCAATGTCCATGTAACTAAATTTCAATAAGCAATAAGTAAAAAGTATAAATTTTTTTGCTCAGAAGTGTTTCATTTTTTTTCCCTTTGACTTCTTCGTGAGATGGGAATTTGGCATATAGTTACAAATTTTCCGGGAAAATTAGCCCACTATGAGTTGTCATTTCCGTATTGCACATGTATGATATTCCAATTATGTGATTTTTTAGAAATTATGATGATATTCCAATCAGTAACTCAGCATAATAAAGCGATTCTTCATTATTCCATGGAAACACAAAAAAAAAATGTTGGTGTCAAACCAGATTTAGCATATGAGCATATGCATGATCTAGATATTTACATAATTTACATAAATTTTTTACAAAAGCATAGACTATATGATAAATTGCAAACTAAATCTTGTTCAAATGTACACATCTAAATGTTGCTTTGACCATGGTGTCATTTCTCTTTCCTAAAACAATTCAAGTTTTAAAAAATGGACATTTATAAACAGTTTTGTCTTGAATAAGTGTGCATTTTATAAAAGTAAAATGTTTATAAATGGAGTTTATAAAAGCAAACTGTTTATTATGCCGGTTAACAATTATTAACCGCTTAGCTTACAAAATATATATTACATTATATCAATTATGAATAATGCTAGAAACATAAACTATTTTACAAAAAAAAAAATTACAAACTACTGATGTGATGAGTGATTATTGGTAAAAGAAAAAATAATATTAGTGATGGGTCTAGATGAAACCAATAAGAAATTGGCCACATCAACATTTTGTAAAAATGTTATAAAATAGTTTGTGACTGTAGCATTATTCATTAATTATACTCCATTAGAAAAAAGACAAAACTTAGATACAATACCTTAGGTGCTGTTTCTTACGTTCTCCTCTTAAGATTTAGTTATGTGGCTACTTAATTTAAAAATACACTAGGTTCTCATGAGAAAAAATCCACATAGCAAAATCTTAAAAATAGAACCTAAGGAACAACACATAAGTACTATACCTAAGTATTGCTCTTAAAAAATAATTATATAATTTTGAGTTTAAGATTAATACTTAGAGCATCCGCATCTGGCATGCCATATGCCATATGGAGGTTGCATTTAGCATTTTTGCCCCAAATCTCCCCAACATCTGGACTGCTAAAAGCCAAGTATTGTAAAAATTTTTACAATTATGCTACAGTGCAATTATAATTTTAGAATTGCACTATAGCACAATTCTAAACTTAAATACTATTATTTAATTCTCTCTCTCACCTACTTTTATTAAATAATGATAACACTCTCTCTCTCCTCTTTCTCTCTCTCGTAACTCTTCTCTCGTCCTTCTCTCTTCAGACCCAAAACCCCTAGCTTTTGTGCTTTGTCTGCTCTCTTCCTTCTCTCTTTCTTGGTGCAGATCGGTCGGCTAACGGCTGCGATCGAGTGTGGTGGTGTGGGTTTGGGTTCGGCGTGGTGGTGTGGGTTTGGGTTCGGCGTGGTGTTTGATCGAGTGTGCTGGTGGTGTGGTGGTTGATCGGTGCAGATTGGTTAATCGGTGCGGTGGTGGCGTGGTGGTTGATCGAGTGTGGTGGTGTGGGTTTGGGTTTGGCGTGGTGGTGTGGGTTTGGGTTCGACATGGTGGTTGATCGAGTGTGGTGGTGGTGTGGTGGTTGATTGGTGCGGACCGTGGTGTGGTGATGATGGTGGAGCCGAGCCGTGGAAGTGGGGACCGTGGGTTGCTGGTTTTTTTTTTTTTTTTTTTTTTTTGGCAAGCCAAAATGGGTCAGGTCAGGCCGAGAAAGAGAAAAAAAGAAATTCTCGTTCTGGACCATTCTCATGCGACCCAAACTAGAGAATTCCGGAAAAAAAAAATAGCAAAAAAATTCAAAAAATTAAAAAATATCATTCTGACATTATTTCAAGCCGAAACGGGTTAGGACAGACCCAAACTTGAGAATTCCGAAAAAAAAAAAAAAAAAAAAAAAAAAAAAAAAAAAAAAATTTAAAAAAAAAAACCAAAAAAAAA
>NW_027069785.1:712241-717099 GCF_002906115.3 Quercus suber | reverse complement strand
AACAACAACAACAATTTAAAAAACAAAACTAAATCGCATTAACCCAAAATAGAGTTTTAAAGAATATAAAAAATTATCAACCTAAAGTAGGGATGCGAGAAAAATAAAAAAATAAAATCAACCAAAAAATTGTGTGTGTGTGTGTGTGAGAGAGAGAGAGAGAGAGAGAGAGAGAGAGAGAGAGAGAGAGAGACAGAGAGAGAGAACCATTTTTTTTGTGAGAGAAAACTATGCATAGAATAGAAGAGATAGTGACAAATTTATAGTAAGAGGGTATGAATAAGAAGAGACAAAAATAAAGAAAGATGAAGGGAAAGATGAAGAATGATATTAATGTAGAGGGTAGTGGAGAAATGAAAAGGTAAAGAAGGGAGAAAGATTGTAGAAGTAGTGGGGAGATGAAATGGTAAGGGAGATAGAAAGGTTGGAGAAGTGTAAATATTATAAAAAAAAAAAAATGTTAAAACAATTATAGGAAAATTGGAAAAAAAAAAAAAAAAAAAAAAGGCTCACACAAAACCCTAAAACTGAATTGAAAAGGTTTTGGGTTAGGCTTGATAGTGGAATTAAATAAATAAGAGGTGGGTTGGATTAATTATTTAGAGTTATTATAGAGTGATAGTGAAAGTAAATAAATAAGTAATGGGCAGCATTTATAGGGTTGAAAATTGTAAAAACTATTTAAAAATTGTTGAACAAAATATATTTATAAAAAAAAATAAATAAATAACGTGGCAGCTGATGTATTTCAATTCAGAGTACTTTGCCCACCACAAAGGATTAGAAAATAAACAAAAATTAGTAAAGTTTCATAGTTTAACATCTAAATTGAGCACTATAAAAAATCATGTTATGTAACAGAATAAATAGCAAATTATCCAAATTATGCTATGTAATAGAATAATATTATATTTTTATATGCTATTTTTAATTCTTTAGAACACAATAGGATAACATTTAACAATAAAAGAGAATAAAAAATTAAAAAAAAAAAAAAAAAACTAAATCGCACTAACCTAAAATAGAGTTTTAAAGAATATAAAAAATTATCAACCTAAAGTAGAGATGCAAGAAAAGTAAAAAAAATCCACCAAAAAATAGAGAGAGAGAGAGAGAGAGAGAGAGAGAGAGAGAGAGAGAGAGAGAGAGGGAACCTTTTTTTTTTTGTGAGGGAAAACTATGCATAGAATAGAAGAGATAGTGACAAATTCATAGTAAGAGGGTGTGAATAAGAAGAGATAAAAATAAAGGAAGATGAAAGGAAAGAGGAATAATGATATTAATGTAGAGGGTAGTGGGGAGATGAAAAAGTAAAGGAGGGAGAAAGATTGAAGAAGTAGTGGGGAGATGAAATGGTAAGGAAGAGAGAAAGGTTGGAGTCTTGGAGAAGTTTAATATTAAAAAAATAAATGTTAAAAACAATTATAAAAAAATTGGAAAAAAAAAATCCTAAAGCTTGAAAGCCTTCAACGTTTGTTTGTTTTTTTTTTTTTTTTTTAAGCTAAAAAGGCTCACACAAAACTTTAAAACTGAACTGAAAAGACTTTGGGTTGGGTTTGATAGTGGAACTAAATAAATAAAAGGTGAGCTAGATTAATTATACAGATTTATTATAGGGTGATAGTGGAAGTAAATAAGTAAGTAGTGGGCTGGATTTATTATAGGGTGATAGTGGAAGATTTATTATAAGGTGATAGTAGAAGTAAATAAATAAGTAGTGGGCTACATTTATAAGGCTGAAAATTGTAAAAACCATTTTAAAATTGTAAGACAAATTATATTATAAAATAATAAAAAATGACATGGCAGCTGATGTGGCGCAACGTGAGAGCAGCAGCATTAAACACTACGCTTCAGCTTTTAGTAATATATAGATATAGATATAGATGAGTAGAATAGGAAAATGAAAGTTGGGATGCTGGAGGTATTGTAAAATGGTAGAGTATAATTGATAAAGTTGCTTTTTGAGATGGTAAAATAAGATGAAATATAGAAACGGGATACAAATGCTTTTATAAGTTCCATGTACTTATTTCTTCTTTCACTTATTAATAAATAATAAATAAATAAAAACAAGATCAAAATTTCCCACGCTGGTTTACAGCTAGTTGATTTTAAAAGTAAAAATCTCCCCATGTATATACGAAATACTTTCAAGAACGCACGTTTTATTCCACATCGCTAGCTTAATGGGAGTCCATCACAAAAGCAAACTGGCCCTCCCACGGAGTCTGTGCATTGACAACATACTCAAGCTAAGCATGTGAACTCTTGAAATCTTGACTGTTGAGCATTTGATTGTCAACTCAAGGTCAAACCATATGCATGGAAGTGAGAGAAAGACACCCCATGAAAATGGAATCAATCCGAGTATCAATTGTCGATCGGCACTTGACGACAGAAGTAAAGTGTCGATTATAAAGCTTTGACAACCGATTGACAGTTAGGCTTCTCTAAAATGACCGGGTTTCTACTATCGCAGGAGACAACCAAATGTTGTTACCTAGGCCAACATGTGCACATGATGACCTCGTAGAAAGGCAACAGCTTAGGAATGAGATAGGTCATTTTAATAAATAAATAAAATACATTCTCACATTGCAATGTTGAAAGCCTAACATTTTTTAGAGGGACAAAGTCCAACAAAAGAACAACCAGTTAGACTTGCTTTAAGTGACGCACTTGGTTGCCATTGATAATTTTTTTATAACTTGATTTCTATGGAGTGATTGACGGCTTAAATTGTGGTGGCATAACTGCTAAAGCAATCGATTTCCATGGAGTGCTTGACCAGCTATAGTCACTCAAAAATCGCAATCTCAAGCACAAGCATCTCTGTCTCCATAAAAAGACCAGTTACAGTCACTCAAATAAAAAATAGCAATCTCAAGCACAAGCATCTGTCTCCATATATAAAAAGAGTGTTTGGTGGTATAGTTTCTCTTCTATGTGTTTTTTCAGGATGGCCAAGTCTTATTCAACTGGGAAAAGCCCTTCAGCAATGTCCTTGATGCTATTGCTTGTGATGCTGATGGCTAGCCTAGGCATAACAGGTCTCTCTCTCTCTCTCTCTCTCTCTCTCTCTGACGTTGTACATTATGCTCCAAAATCAAAACTAATCAAATAAAACCTCTATATGATCAATTTATAAGTTCTTATAAATAATACATATTCCATATATCCTGAGAAGGATTTTGATTCTTCACGTTCTAACATGTTTAATTACACTCTTTTACAACATGCTCATATTCTTGCACACCATATGTGAAACTACCAGTTACCACCGCACTTGTTGGGTGAGTTAGCACCTCTCGAAGCCCTAAGGCCAATTTGAATGGAGGGGGAGGGCTTGGGTTTGAGCTTTGGGCAGCAAGAGAAAAGTTATCTTAGGAGTTCGAGTACTTTTTTTGGGATGGCCTTAGGCCTTACAACTATAAGACCTTTATTTACTCTTCTTGGATACATCATGCACGCACAACCTCAAATCAATCATTTTTCAATTACCCTTCCATCCATATATATCGCATTTTCTTTATATAAATAAACTTAAAATTTCAAAACTATATGAATATCCAGGGAGTTCTTGAATGTAGATTTATTAAATATTTGGCAAGCATATATGGTTAGTACATAATTTGACATGTTGTTCTATCTAAATCAGCTGGCAAGATAGGTGTTTGCTACGGAACAGTTGGCAACAACTTACCATCCCCAGGAGAAGTTATAGATATGTACAAACAATACAACATCGGAAGGATGCGACTCTATAACCAAAACCAACATGCTCTCCAAGCCCTTAGAGGCACCAAAATTGAGCTAATGCTTGGTGTCCCTAATGAAGAGCTTCAACGCATTGCTTCAAGTCAAGATTACGCAAACACATGGATCCAAAAAAATGTGCAAATCTATGGAGATGTCACATTCAGATACATTGCAGTTGGCAATGAAATAAAGCCTGACGGTCCTTATGCACAATTTCTTTTCCCTGCTATGCAAAACATTCGAACTGCAATATATAATGCTGGCCTTGGATATAAGAATATTAAAGTCTCCACTCCCATTTATCAACCTGCCCTTGCACGGTCCTACCCTCCATCAAAAGGCTCCTTCACGACTAAATACCGATCACTTCTTGATCCTATCATCGGCTTCTTAGTGAAGCATAAGTACCCACTACTCGTTAATATGTATCCATACTTCAGTTACATTGGCAACACTCAAAACATTCGTCCTGAGTATGCTCTTTTTACTTCTCCATCAGTCGTAGTGCAAGATGGCGAACATGGATATCAAAATATTTTTGATGCCATTTTGGATGCCTTTTACTCAGCATTAGAGAAGGCCAATGGAGGGTCTTTGAAGATCGTTGTGTCTGAGACTGGTTGGCCCACTAAAGGAGGACAGGCAACTAGTTTTGAATACGCAAAGACTTACAACTCAAATTTGATTAGGCATGTGAAGACAGGGACTCCAAAGAGGCCTAACGAGCCTATAGAAACTTACATTTTCGCCATGTTTAATGAGAATCAGAAGACTCCTCCTGGTATTGAGAACCATTGGGGGCTCTTTTATCCGGACAAACAGCCTAAATACCAAATTGAGTTTAATTAGAATGAGCAAGTCTAGCTGTTGCACTTATAAATAAGGAAAGATTTTATGTGTATTATTACTATAAATAAGACTTACTTGTAGTCCCTTTGCGTGGCAGGGAACCAAGTTTATTGTATTTGTATCTATTCAAGATGTGAAAATAGTCTTAATAAAGTGCTGTTCTTGTCACAATATGATCATCTCTTTTGCATGTTTGCATATTTGGTACAATACCACATTCATTTTGTATTCAAAATTATAAATGAAT
>NW_027069785.1:663120-712219 GCF_002906115.3 Quercus suber | reverse complement strand
TAATAACAGGGTGGAAAAAGGTATTTATCAACTTATGTACCTCAAAGATTAAATGGCTTCAACTAGAAACGAGATGTGGCAAATTCTGAAAGCCTGTCGCAATTTGTTTTTCAATAAGAGATTTTGAAGGGTTGACAAAAGCATCTATGATTACAACAATAAATTTTCTCAAAAATTTGATGTGCATAGTGCGGAAGCTACAAAAAACAAAACACGTCTACTTCAAGAAAAAATAACCTCAAATCTCAAAAGAATATTTAAATCCACAAAGAGGAAGGAGTATGGATCATCTCGCTAGAAAATACAGAAACAAAATTCTTAATTTTTATCAAACTAAGTCTGAATATTTAAAAAAAAAAAAAAAGACTTGAAGACTTATTTGACAACTCTCTAAAACTTGCACAAATAAGAAAATATATTTAAAACATATCATAATTAATACCCTATTGATGAAACAATTCACTAAATTCACAATTCTAACCAATTTTTATATTATATTACGGGTCTATTTGGGATCCTCTCATTTTGCTGAAATTGAAAATTTTTGCTGAAAGTACTGTAGATAAAGGTAAAAGTTAGCTGAAATAGTACAGTGAGACTCATGAATAGTACCAAAAAGTACAGTGAGATCCATAAATAATAACAAAAATAAGCTTAATAGTAAAATAAGCCGGCAAAAAATAAGCTATCCAAACAGACACTACATATGATTTAGATTGGAAAATAGTAGGCACAAGCAGTTATAAAGAAATTCCTTTAAATAACTTTCTAATTTTTTAGAAATAATTATTTTTATAAACTAATCTATTATTTTATTATATATTTTTCATATTAATAAATTTATAGTAAATAAAAAATTATTATTAAGAATAAATGATTAAAATAAATATATAAATAAGTATAAGGGCCCCTTATCATAATAAGACTCTAATTTTACTTTAAAAACATTAAATGCATCTAAAATCAAGGAAATAATAATCTAAACCTAGCTAAATTTAAAAAATACATAAAAATACAAAAATTAATAAATTACAAAAATTAAATGATATATTATATTCAAAACTTTGCAAAGGCAACAGGATGGGATGATATAAAAGTTTTATTGTTATTCATATTGTCCTAACTCCTAATACCTTTATTGTTATTTGTTTAAGGATAAATTTTGGCTGCAAACTTGGTTGTAGTCAATAGTTACAACTAGCTTCTACTAAAAAAATTAACATGTTTACATATTTTAAAAATATAGTCGTTAGATTGCATGTTATTTATGCACACGCATCAAATTTTGTGTCAATCAATAATATTATACTACAAAAACTTAAAATTTAAATATTTGATTGATGATATAAGAAGAAAATATAATCTAATGATGAATTTGTAAAAATTCACATTTAATAAAAAGATATTAGGTGAAATTATAGTCTTTCACTACAACTAAATTTATAGCCAAATTTTATCATTTGTTTAAGAGTGTTACTGCACAACAAGTGAAAGTTTCTACTATTTGAAAAAATGGTATGAGAGTTTTTGCTATCGCACAAGCAGTATATATCAGAGCTACTATTATCGCATGACAAGACCAAATGTTGTTACCCAAGTCAACAAACATGTGCACATGATGACCTCTTAGATAGATCATTGTAATAAATAAATAAATAATTAACATTTTCTCAACGCAACGTAGAGAAGCCTAACATTCAAAAGAACAACCAATTAGACCAAGTGATGTACTTGGTTTAACTTAATTTTCATGGAGTGCTTGACGGGTTAAATTGTGGAGGCATAACCACCAAGCAATCAATTTCCATGGAGTGCTTGACTAGCTATAGTCACTGAAAAATCTCAATCTCAAGCACATGGCATCTCTCTCTATAAAATGAGTATTTGGCGGCATAATTTCTTTCATTCCAAGCTATTAGTCTTCGTTTCTCTTCTATGTTTTTCTCAATGGCCAAGACTTATTCAACTGGGAAAAGCCCTTCAGCAATTTCCTTAATGCTACTGTTTGTGATGCTGATGGCTAGCTAGACACAACAGGTCTCTCTCTCTCTCTCACTTCCTGAGTTCTAATACTTTGTACGTATTCCATGTAACCCGAGAATGCTTGAACAATTACAATAACTGTATATACATAATAAATTTCACAATTTTTGAAGTTAGTAGGTTGTGATTGATGTACAAAAAAATTAATGTCAATAGTACTTCTATATGAAAGTGATATTGTACTAATCGTAACCAGCCACCTCAAATGTTGTAAAAGAAATTGTAAAATTTGTTATGTAAGTAGCATTGTTGGAACAATTAACATGTGGGACATAAGCTCACCTTAGGAAACCAAAAGACCAGTTACATGTACTCTTTATGCTTGTCTATTGTATGCCAAATATTGCCTTAGTAAAAATTATTTATTATCCAATTCTATAATCATGTTTTCAGTTTGTTTTAAAAGCATAATAAAACTATAATTTTGAGTATTTTACAAACTTAAAGAGAAAATATCTTTTAATCTTCTTAATATTTGTTTAGCATGATAATGACAGATATATAAATATATATATATATATATATATGGGTAATTTCATGTCTCTGCATTTATGAGTTTGGTAAAATTGATCAAATAAAAAGCTATAGGTATGAATGATAGTTTTACACTATGTTTGGAATGGAGGAAGACGGAGGGAGAGGAGATGAGAGTAGAGTAGAAAGTGTTTGTAATATACTATTTAATACATCCTAGTCATCTTCCATTCCCCTCTCCTTTACTCTCCCCTTCTCTCCATCTATCAAAACATAGGGTTAAACACTAAGAGTACCTGTAAATTTAAATTTGTGTATATGATGAAGTAAAATCTAACTAGCTTCACGACAGGTAACTTCTATTAGACTATGTATTTCTCTAAACCCATAATTGGACTTTAACCTGATGCTCTCTAAACAGTACACACCCACCTTTTTGTGTCAAATCTCAAATTCATCGTTTGTCAATCACCATTCCATCCATATACATCAGATTTTCTTTGTATAAATAAACTTTAAATTTCAATACCATATGAATCAGACAAACTATAACTGTAGATTAAATACTTTGTGAGCATATGATGGGAATATGGATAAAATTTGACATGTTGTTCTTTCAGAATCAGCTCCCAAGATAGGTGTTTACTATGGAATGCGTGGCAACAACTTACCATCCCCAGCAGAAGTTATAAATATGTATAAACAATATAAAATCGGAAGGATGAGACTCTATGATCCAAACCTAGATGCTCTCCAAGCCCTTATAGGCACCAATATTGAGCTCATGCTTGGTATCCCTGATAAAGAGCTTAAAGGAATTGCTTCAAGCCAGGACTACGCAAACACATGGATCTGAAACAATGTGCAAAACTATGGAGATGTCACATTCAGATATATTGCAGTTGGCAATGAAATAAAGCCTCACGGTCCATATGCACAATTTCTTTTCCCTGCCATGCAAAACATTCGAACAGCAGTTGATAATGCTAGCCTTGGAAAAAAGATTCAAGTCTCCGCTCCCATTAATCAAGCTGCCTTTGCAGAGTCCTACCCTCCATCAAAAGGCTTCTTCACATCTGAATACCAGTCACTTCTTGATCCTATCATTGGCTTCTTAGTGAAGTATAAGTACCCATTACTCGTTAAAATGTATCCATATCTTAGTTACATTGGCAATACTCAATATGTTCATCTTGAGTATGCTCTTTTTACTTCTCCATCAGCTGAAGTGCATGATGGTGAACTTGGATACCAAAACATTTTTTATGCCATTTTGGATGCCTTTAACTCAGCATAAGAGAAGGCCAATGGGAGCTCTTTGAAGATCGTTGTGTCCGAGACTGGTTGGCCCTCTGAAGGAGGGCAGGCAACAACTTTTGAATATGCAGGCCTTTACAACAAAAATTTGATTAGGCATGTGAAGGGAGGGACTCCAAAGAGGCCTGATGGGCCTATAGAAACTTACATCGCTTCCATGTTTAATGAGAATAAGCGGACTCCTGCTTACCAAAAAAATTGGGGGCTCTTTTATCTGAACAAAATGCCTAAATACCAATTTAAGTTTTAACAAGAATAGCAAATCTAGCTAGTACACTTTGGAATAAGGACAGATTTTTATGTTTATTATCACTATAAGTAAGACTTACCTGAAGGCCCTTTACATGGCAGGGCATCAAATTTATGTATCTATCCAAGATGCTAATATAGTCTTAATAAAGTATTGTTCTAATCACAATATGATAATCTCTTTTAGATGTTTGCATATTTGGTACAATAGCACATTCATTTTGTATTCAAAAGTATACATGAATCAGAGTTGACACCAACATAGTTTTACATATTAAGACCAAGGCCTTCGTTTCTCAATCTGTTTGAATAATTCTATGGCACGCTGCTTAGTCTGTCAACTCAAATTCATTGCAGTAAACTTTAAAATGGCCACAGAGAAATCAGGGTGCTTCTTGTCCATGGTAGAAAATCGTGTCTGGGAGAATTCCCATGATTTTTCATAAGAACACATGTCTTTAATGATAAATAAGTGGAGATGTAAAGACATTCCAAAATAAGTTCTTCAAAACAAGCAACCATTCATTGCAAATATATACCAAGGAACTCTCTACAAAACTTAAGAGTTAAAAAGAACACCACCAAGAAAATAGCAATAACAAGGGAAAACAATATGACAATAACAACAACAACAACAACATAAAAGAGAGAGAGATTAAATGGCTTCTACCAGAAACGACAAATTCTGAAAGCCTGTCAAAGTTCTTTCTTCAATAAGAGATTTGAAGGGTTGACAAAAGCGTAATTACAACAATAAATTTCTTCACAAGCTTCACATAATCTTAACTTGAAGTTTCTTTAGCGTCTTTTTAGAACCAGTGAATGAACCAGCAAAATTCCACCAAAAATAAGGACCTGCTATCACTGATTCAAACTTAGGCGTATTGTGTTATGTCCACTAAATTGAATATCTTCGGGAGCCCCCATTGACTGAATTTATTGCTTTATATTGAGGAGTAAAGCTGATGCATATTAAGGTCACTAATTGCTATTCATGCTTAAAGATATCTGCTGAGGAACACCTCTCTTTCTGATGGTACTAATGGGTTCACTATCAAAAGAAGACCAAAAGGATAGCCCATCCTTTTTTGCAAAAGTGTGATCAAAGCAACTGTCCAGGTATCCCATCCGTTGCTTTGGTGTGCTTAAAGACCTTGTTTTTGCCTTGACAGATTCTGTTGCACTCAGGTAAGTAGGAAAAATAGGTGAATTTGGCATCAAACTGTNGCAGTTCACATGGCTAATGATAAAAGAAAAGGGGACCAATCTTGCCACTGGCTTTGAATAATGTCATATGTTTAATCTAATCTACCTAAAAATTTAACAACCATAGCTAAATTTGACTATTTTTAAAGAAACTTTGTGCCTTGAAATGTCATGCAACAAACAGTTTCTAAGAGCAATACTATAATAAATTCCCCCAAACTCACTGGAATTAAAGCCAAATTCCTAAAATGTTCACAACATTAGGGGCAAGAATTTCCATGACATTAATTTTATATGAATGTATTCAAGGGCCCTGTATTTCAATTGGTAACACTTCTTAGTGTTTTCAACAATATGACATTAATTTCTACAATTATATTTTAGTTGAACCTGTTCACAATTGCTTATGTTCTTCTCTACTCACAAGAAAAAAAAAACCTAAAACTTATGTTCTTTTTTATTTTTTTATTTTAGAGAAAACGATAGTAGACTTTATCATTCAATATCATGTTATAAAGTGGTAAAGAGAAAAGATGAGCATTCTTCTAACCAAATGGTCTCCTCATTCTCTTTTGCAACTCTAGCAAGAGCTAGAGCAACACAAGTAAAGTGCATCTTAAAAAAAAAAAAAAAAAACAAAGGATATACTAACAAATTGTTCACAAATCAGCTTAATATCTTCCAAGATCCATGCCACTTCCAAAAAACACATCCTATCTGAAAGAACAATTTATTTCGGCAATTCCAAATCATCCAACAGGCGACACACAAACTTATGTTCTTTTCATACAAAGAAAATATCATGATTAAAATTTCATAGCTATATTAATTTAAGTTATAGTTTAGATGTTAAATTAGTTTTTTCATTTATGAACCTATAAATAAAATTAATCAATTTTAGCAACTAACAAATATAACCATGAACTAAATAATTTATAATTTTATATTACTCATCTAATATATATATATATATAAGTTAAATTCATAGATATTGTATATCTTCTAATCTAATTTATAAACTTAGACACAAAAATCTTTAATGGTATATCTACGTCTTATAAAATAATCTAAGTTTCATGTTCACAAGTTTGTTTCTGAACAGAAAAGGTTGATTTGGATTTCATTAGACAAATATAAACAAAGTTTTACTAAGGTTGAGCCTGAGCTATTTATTATCAGCTTAATATGCTTCTAATCCTATTGTAAAATAAAATTTTGGGTAAATTACATTTTAAATATATATCTTAGGGGTCGTTTTGATTAAACTTAGTAATTTCAAAAGTTTTAAATTAAATGTTTAAATTTGAAATTGTTAAAAATTAAACTTTATAGTTTTTTTGTTTCAAAACAAATCCTTAGCTTTCAAAGTTCATATCAATTTGCAAAGACTTTGTAGCTGAATTGACACCTCTCCATGCACAAAGTATTTGGGAGATTGGGGAAAAAGGGTTCGAGCTGCGGGATTAGCAGCATATTGTAATTATTTCTAAAAAAAAATGGTTCATATCCATTTATATTTTGAAGTTTTAAGGTTTGATTTGGAGGATTTATTAGAGGATTAAATTAATACAATTTTAAAATACAAGATTTTTAATTTGAGAAAAAATAAAATCGAATGCCCCTTTCCCACTAATTTGAACCACAAGTGTAAAGTTTAAATATAATTTACCCTAAATTTGATTATTGAATTAACATGGAAATGGACTAAAATTAGGAAGGGATGTGTTTGAAACCTTTAACCAGCTTCTTGAGGCCATCCCCAAGGGACTCGTTCTTGTAATTACTTGGTGTGAGTAGAATGATGAAACTACATATTAGCTAGGTGCCCAAAAAACTCTAAACATAGTGGTTAGCCAAAACTTAAAAAAAAAAAAGGGAAGGAAAGCAAGGAAAAGAGGAGCAAAACCATAACTTGTACATTTCTCAGTATCATAATATGTTCTTAGGTTATAAACTTTAAATAAAGCCTTGAGCAGGCCATTGCTATGCTAATCAATAATCACTACAAACTGGTCCACAAAGAAATTGTACTTTCCACATGAAAGAAGCCATATATTTATGAGAAATGATATGTCTACAACATTTTTACAACATTTCTACAACAAATCCTAAGTGGTAGGTTGTTACTGGTTGTTATTGTTGGTTGGCAGCCAAGGGATTTTGAAGATGCGCTTGAAGTCGGACAAACCTCAGCTGCAGCATGGGGCAGCAGCCACTGCAGCCTCAGCTGCAGCTGCGTTGCTATGGCAACAGTCAAAGCATGCTTTCTCTGCTCTTCCGTTGCTTCAATTAGTGTTCTCTGTGGTGCTGTGAGTGCAGGGTACTGCTTATATTTAACCTTTTCTAAAAGCCATCTCCGCTTCTTTGATTTCTGAAAATATAAGGAATAGAAAAATTAGCAAAGAGGAGTACTAGAAATGAACATTTCATACAATGAAAGCAGAAGGATGTAAATCAACTTTTTCTAGTTTCATCTTCACTCAGAAGTAAAGAGCCTCCTCACCCATCCAAACCAGCTCTTGTTCTTTTTAGCCATTGAAGATTTATATGATCATATTGACCAAATTCATCAACATCAGTCTATATTCTTCAAGTAGACCCTATATCTGAGAAGGAAAAACAAAAACAACCATACCACATTAAGTTCAACATAAGTTTAACAAACCAAGAAAAAAAAAAAAAACTTCTAGATGATAAAGATGTTTAATCAATTTTCTAGAGAAAACACACTGGGAAACAAATAATTGACCCTGTTTATGATAGAATTTCAGTCATCAAAAACCATTTTGGCCTGACTGAATTCGGAAGTACAAACATTAACAATTTCAATACCATAAATGTTTTATTTCTCAGTTGATAATTATGAATGCAAATCTAAAACAATCACTTACTCATATTCTAAAAAAGTATACAAGTACCCTCCCTTTTGCTTTATCAAGTAAAGAGAATCATTGATTCAACCAGAAAACGATCACAAATGATAAGAAAGAAAGAAAAAATGCTAAAGCTTCAAAATCAAGAATTGACTCACTTTATACCTTGTTGATGACAAATCCCAAGTGGGATTTTCTCAAGCTTTTGGTCAGTGTTGCTTTTCAAGACCAAAGTGACTCAAGTAATACTATGGTTGAGGGAGTGAGAATGGAAGCAAGAACATTGTAGGAAAAGGGGAACCCATTATTACTCTATGGAGTTGAAGTGAAGTATGAGGTCTTAGGTGGTCTTATTATGAGTTTTTTATGCAATGTAGGTACTTTGAGATGACTGATGAGGCTTGTCACTTAAGAGTTAGTGTCTTCAATTTCATGAGGGTCCCTTTTGCCTCCCTTTGCGCTATACCGACTGTCACTTTCACAACTGCCCTGACCACTTCAAACGTCTGTTTTTGTCAATTTACCTTTTTGACCTCTGTATTTCCCACCCACCAACCATCTTACAAAACACCTTATTATAAAAATAAAAATAAAAAACATGTAAAATACAGTGGATATTTACGAGCATGTAAAATACAGTGGATTTTTACGAGGATTGGGCCAGCCAGGTCAAGACATTTCAAAACTGATGAATTTAGTCCTTAATTGTTATTATCTTTTGCTCTTTTACAGTGATTAGAGACCAAATCGATCAATTTTAAAATGTTTTAGACTTGATTGTCATTAGTCCAAACCTCAAGAGTATTAACTATAATTCATCCTAAAAACAAAGAAAAATAAGGGCCTTAAAACATAGTTTAGAGTAAGAAAATTACTTCCATGAGAGGCTTATAGCTTATTTGGTTCGCACCTCTTAACTGAGACATTCGGGTTTTAATTCCTCCACTCCAACTATTGAATTATAAAATAAAATTTTAAAAAAAAAACAAAAAAAATTAGGGAAATTGCTGAACGATTACCTTTTTTTTTTTTGGTCTGGATTTGGTGAATTTATGGTTTCAAATTACATTTTAGCTATATCAATTCACTAAGAATATATATATGTGTTTGCATTTCCAGTTTTGTTTAAAAGGTGAAAACATAGGATTTGATCGATTAATCTGAGCTTGAGAAATGATTTGGGTGAATTTTCATGAGTTCATACTACGTTTTGATAGGTCAAGTCATAATTAGAATTAGAAAATATGTTAAATTTTTAAGGTCGGTTTTTATGAGTTTCTATGAAGAAACCAATACCAGAGAAAGAGGACAGGAATTTTAAAATTGTTGTTTAAAAGGTGAGAAAACATGGGATTTGATCCGTTAATACAAGTGATTGTTTGTGGGAATGAAAGGTTCCTCTATTATTTGACAGGAGACAATCTACCTGAAGTTTTTATGAATATCTTACCCAATAAATATAGAGGGATGCTACGTCTACTACAACATTTACAACATTTTTACAACAAATCACAGGTGGTTAGTTATTATTGGTTCAAATTTGAAACTAACACTAAGATTACTTTTTGTCCCAACAATAACAACCAGTAACAACCTACCACTTAGGATGTTAGTTATTATTGGTTCAAATTTGAAACTAACACTAAGATTACTTTTTGTCCCCAACAATAACAACCAATAACAACCTGCCACTTAGGAAATATTGTAAAAATGTTGTAGAAATGTTGTAGACGTAGCATTTCTCAAATATAAATTGACATAAGGTTCTTGCAACGAAGTTAAAGGCTAAGATCTAGTTTTTCTATTTCTTGCTATATTAAGAAATCAGTAGTTTGTGAAGAGTAATTGACCTCCGAGAGCCCCCTCCACTAAACATTGAGTTCTTAGATGTTTATAGTNCGACGGACGGATAGGAAACAAAGTCCACAAGACTGAACAGATCTTCCCGAAAGGATGATAACTCTTAAAATCCAAGGGACTAGACAAAGAGCTAAACCCACGTACTGAACGAACCATTCTAAATGTGTGTAATTCTAAAGTCCAAAGAATGGACGAATCATCCTATGGGACTACGACCCTTTGATGAACGATTAATGGACGGATAAGAAGTAGATTCCGCAAGACTGGACGGATAGTCCCCAAAAAACAAAAAGAGAATGGACAAAGCGCATAAACTGAACGGAGTCCATCTGATAACATGAAATATACTTAAAAATAAAATGACTGCATTTCACAAAAATAAAATAAAGGTCAACAGACCTTGCAAAATTTAACAAACATACAAAGAAAAAGAACCAGAACGGGCTGTGTTAAAAAAACCCCAAAACATGACGGGGCATTAGAAATTGTTCTACACTTAAAAAAAAAAAAAAAAAAAAAAAAGCTAAGTTATTACAAATCCTCCACTGGAGTCTCTCTCTCTTCAACAGGACGGTCCTGGGCATCCTTAGCTTAGCAGTCAGCAACGGTCTGGTCTATGGGAGCTTCACGGACAAGAAGGTTCTCGTCAAAGAGAACGTTTGTATCTTCAGACTGAATGGGTTGAACAAGTGATGGCTCGGGGGCAGTGATAGCGACGGCGAACAAGTCTACCTCTGGGTGTAATGCCTTCGCCTGACGAAGGGCATCGTCAAAACTGTCGTTATAGGCAAGACTTAGTTCCGCAATTAGGGCGTCGGAGTCACGATACTCGCGTATCGCGACCTCTTTCGCCTGACGGACCTCATCGTCTTTCTCCTCCAAAGCCTTCTTCAGACGGTTCGTCAGCTGGATACATTCGTCCTGAGCCATCTCAGCCATCTTAAGTTTCTTCTCCTGGACGACCTTCCAGGCCTTAAGATCAAGCAGCTTGTCCTCCAGCGCCTTGGCTTTCTCACGAAGCCGGCCAATGGTCGTCTCATGGTTGAGACACCGTCCCATCATGCCCTTCATCATGATCATGGCCTGAAGGACAACAAAAAGCATAAGTAAAATATCAAAGGCAACAAGAAAAGGGGTGAAAGGACAGACCATATGACAACGGAGGATTTACCTGAGCAATATTGAAGAGGCCCGTCTCTCCCATCGCCTCCGTCGAGTGGTTCCCCAAGTCCTTGTAGTCGTCAGTAGTAATAATGGACGACAGCCTCTTAAGAGCATACTTAGAGTCCTCACGAAGTAGGACGGGTGGTTTTTTCTGGCTACCGGACGGACTCGTCATTAGGCCCTTACCAACCCTATGCTTGACTGGGGTGACCATCTTATTCCCCCAAGCCATCAAGCCAACGACTGGCTCCAGGGGAATCTTAGGCTGTTTGGGTGCACGGTCACCCTTCACGGGCAGTTTCCTCTTAAGATTTTGTTTGTTGGAGCCCGCCCCCATATGGTTCGTTCCAGCCTCTTTGTTTTTTGCAGCTTGAAGTCTGATAGCTGCTCGCCTTTTAGCATCCTCCATCTCTGAAAGAGGTAGACGGATTAAAAAAAAATAAAATAAAATAAAAGGAGGGACAACGGACTTACGTTGATGGGTTTGCTTCTCGTACTTAAGTGCCACTGGGGTTGGCTCGGGCCCGTCGCAATACCAATGAATGGTGTTGAGGCTGACGAGCTTAGCCCAGGTCCGTTCCTCGGGTTTTGTCTTTGCAAAAATTTTCTCAAGGAAGCTGAATTCCTCGAGAGTGATTTGTGGATGCCGTTGAACTGTGCCAAAGAAGACGGATGTTAAAAAATGCAATAAATATTAAATAAACTGCACTTAATCGTTTCTATACGACGGGCCATACTAGATGGGTTTAAAACGCCCCAAACTGTGTCGACGGGCATGAAGTTCGTCTCCCCTGGATGACATATCCAACCGTCTCCTTCGACGAAGAAATAGTGGCTCTTCCAGTCTCTGTTTGAGTCTGGGGTTTCAAATATAACTTTTAGGACGGGGCTCATAGGGACAAAGCTATACATGCCCCTTGATTTATCTATCTCGTCTGGACGGTAGCAGTGGAGGAACTCCCTTATCGTAAGCCTTCTCCTACCGTCCGACATAGCTCCATACAGAACCTCTATTGCTATAAAAACCCTCTAGGCGTTAGGAGATACCTGGTTGACGGATATACCTAGGTATTTAAGGAGTTCACGATGCAGTGAATTTAGAGGAAATCTTAGGCCGGCCTTGAGCACCTGTTCGTACACCCCTACGCCGTCCACTCCTTTATAATAGCATTTTTCTGACATATAGGGTAGATGGAGTGGGATGTGATTTGGGATTTGGTAACGGGCCCTAAGGGTATTAAAGTGAGGTTCTTTAATGGTGGATGTAAAGGCATGTACCGTCCACTCTGGAAGTATGATGAACTCTCTAAGTCCATCAGCTCCCACGACGGATCTAACTATCGGCTCTTCATCGTCAGCTGAACCCTTTTGTATTTCAATCATCTCCAGGCCCTCATTTGTTGAGGATGGGGAGGATGAAGATGGACTACTCTCCTTGCTCGGAGCGTCTTGGTCTTTGGGACCTGACGGGTATACCTCTTCGTAGTCCGCCCCGTCACGGACGACCAACTGATTACTCGACGCACTAGACATGGCCTACATGTAATGACAAAACCTAAGACTCTGACGGGTTTGGAAAGAACGACGGGGGCATAAAGTCTAAAAAAGAGAGAATTAAAAAGTAAATGAAAATTAAAAGAGGACGGATAGAAGATTGCTTAGCAAAAAATTTGGAATGAGCAAGATGTTGCAGACGACGGGTATAAGAGTGAACAGAGTATTCTCTGGCAGGTATGACGGACTCGCTCTGACAATTTTTTCCAGTAACAAGTGGAAAAATGAGGGGCGGAGGGATCGATATTTATAGAGGGTGTGCATGGAAGACGAAGCAACACCTCGTTCTAAAACAACGACCATTGAAGGGGTGACACTTGGCACGACTCATAAATGTGTTACTTCTAATCTGACAGTGTACGGAGATAAGTTCAAGGTTCTAGGTATCATAGTCACATGATCGAGGTTTCAAAACCGTCACCCCACAGGTCTGTTCGCTTAGTTATGACGGACCCATCGGGTGAGGGGGCAACTGAAAGGGAAGAAATATGGGCTAGGATACCTAGTGTGACTGGACGGGCTAATTATGGTTCGCGGGCTGAAAAAGAGAAGAGCTTGTTATGTGCAAGGCCTGACGTGGACGGACTCGGAATGGACGGATGGCATAGGGATGGGCTGATCAGCCATGGGCCTGCTGGACCTCTTAATGGGAATACCTGTGGCCCATTCTCGAAAAGCCTTAAATAGAATCCTAGTGCAAAGTGGGTTCTAGAATTTACGTATATTGGTGAAGATCTTCCCTGTAAGGGGAAGACTTGTCTACCACGTTTCGGACTCTAAAAGATGATTTCTACAAGGAAAGAACTTCGACTCTAAGCAAAAGAGGGAAAACTTTCGACTACTATAAAAGCCCCAATACCTTCACTAATCAAGGTAAGCATTATTTACCCTCTCTAACACTCTAGAGTTGTGAGAATATTTTTGACTTAACCTTCGGAGGGTATTTGGATGGCACCACACCGGTGCTCTCTGTTAGGTTTTCTTCTTTGTATTGTGTAGGTTCACGTTCGAGTGCGTAGGCATCGTGCGGCTCACTGGTATCATCAATACTTAACATAAACAGGAAAAATTATCACCGTTTATGGCAAAAGATGTAACCAAAACCATTTGCCTGAGATTGAGCACCAAAAAATTCAAGAAGTTAAAATAAATCCATATAACTTGAAGAAACAAGTTTAATTAAAAACAAATCCAAAAGATAGGCAGGGATTGTCACTCCCTCAATCTAGACTCCGATTGGTAGGGGTACTCTCTTCCTCAATTCTGTAGCTTAGCAAACTAAAAACTGTATTTTATTGAGTTTTGGGTCCAAATAATTTGAGGTGGGTATGTAATATTCGTTTTAGTCCAATAACAGGAATTTTGTACATTATTAGAGTGTATTATATTGTTGTTGTGGGAAAATTATTGTGGGCCGTGTGGCATTGCCCTAACCTTTTCCTTTCTCAATCTTTGGCCTAAGATCAAGTGACACATGTTACCTTTTCTTCTTCTTTTATTTTATTTATTTTATTTTTTATTTTTTATTTTATCAGCCAATGGAAACTGCTTTTAGTTTCTGAAAAGTGCACCTTTAACGCAAAAATGGAGCATGAGGGCTGGGGAAAACTACACACGGCGTATGTTTCACATACACCCTGTTACTAGCTGTAAAAAAGAGGAAATATACACTCATAACAGGGTATACTTATTTAAGAACTGAAGATTTGCCGTGGAATTAGGGCAGAGAAAAAGAGGGTAGTTTTTGGGTTGTTTCCGCTTTGACAGAATTCAGTTATTTTAGACCCGTCTGACATTTTTTTTGTTTGTTTTTGTTTTTGTTTATTTTTTTTTTGTTTGTGTGATGATTCCTTTGACAGAATTAATGCACATAAATTTGTGTTTTTCTTTTTTTAAAATATTAATTTATAGTTACCAGGCAGTGATATGGCAGAATCCTAATCATTTAATTATTATGGCAGAATCCTAATCATTTAATTATTAAAGAAATGTGAAAATTTTTAAGAACTCCACGTTAAGAAATCTAAAAAATCTTGATCCCTATCCTTAGGAATTATTATTAACGCTCAATATTTAATTGATTTTTTTTTTTAAAAATGGAGAAACTTATTATTCATGACAAAGAGAGATTCAAGGAACATAAGAGCGGGTCAAATAATTTCTCAACCGCATGCAACTGAAGGGAAAAATGACAACCTCACAAAATATTACAGCTAACACAGAGTTCTTAACAAACCCCAAAAATAACTTCACCTCTCCCTTTTCTTTGTACTTATTTCTCAGAATTAAAATCCCCATCCAAAGAAGAAAAAAAGACAAGCAGAAAAATGGCAAAGTCTATCATCTCCCTTGCATCTGCCCTTTGCTTCTTGGCCCTCCTTGGCTTTGCTCACTGCGATAGCCTTTTCTCGGTTGAGGGCAAGGTTTACTGTGACACTTGCCGTATCCAGTTTGTAACAAGGGTCAGCGAGTACATGAAAGGTAATTACTTAACAATTCAATTTCATTGTCACTTTCTTAACACATTCATATAACAAAGTAGCAACATTTTTTCGTTTATTACCACAAAAAATGCTGCTTATTATATTGTTGACGTAACACCAATTATATTAATTGTCGCGTTAGTGAATTATTGACTTGTGTGACAATGTTAGGATGAAATTAACTATGCGTTGTTGTTGGTGTAGATGCAACGGTGGGCATAGAGTGCAGGGACCGTGAAAGCGGTAGCATAACACACAGCGGCACAGCTGTGACCGACGCGTCGGGAAGCTACAAACTAGCAGTCGAAGAAGAGCACGAGGAAGACATTTGCGCAGTATCCCTGATTAAGAGTGCCAACGCTGACTGCAGCGAGGTGAGCAAGGATCCATTCCTCAAGAAGAGTGCTAGGGTCAGCCTCACAAGCAACAATGGCATTTCAAGCCCAGTTCGCCTTGCCAATCCTCTTGGTTTCATGAAGAAGGAAGCTCTTCCCCAATGTGCTGAGGTCCTTAAAGAGCTTGGGCTCACTGCTTCTGACATCCTATAAACAAAATTAATTTGACGATGGGGAATATCCCTTCAATTTGTTATACCAATTGATTAAATAAGCAGTGTTTTTTTCTTTTTGGTTTTTAAAAAGTACTGTGAGAATCATATGTATGTGGGGGGGTTTTATAGTCTAACTCCCTACCTTTAATTGTACTGTGGGCTAACAGCCTAATATTCCTTTGATTGTAGTTTGTGGGGTTTGAATGATTAATCTATATTTATTTGGTTTATGCCATCCATGGCGTGTATTGTGAGTATACCAGCTTGATATCTGAAAGTAATGCACAAGGGATTCTAATTTGTTCGTGGTTGTTAGTCTCATTGTTGCTCTTTATTCAAATTATAATTCATAGTGTAGAAAATCTTTTTTTTTTTTTTTTTCTCTTAAAAACATGGCAAATTTCATTGAGTGGAATCAACAAAGAAAAGAAAAACGAGTCAACATATCTTAATGTGTATTTATATATGACAATTCTAGAGATCAAACCGAGCCCAATGATGACTTTTTAAATGAATTCCAGTATGTCTATATATCAAATACAAGGAAGTAGAAATAAACAATATTTTGTAAATTAAAAGATATCCATGGGGACTCGTAAGACACAAATTTAATATCCTTTCAAAAGTAAGAATAGGTCAAGCACCAGAAACGTAACTCTCCTTTTAAGGTAAGAGAACGGATCAACTTAGAACAAAGCAAGCTTGTGATGCAACTAAGGCAAGAGTGTGAAGTAGCTTTTTTTTCCAAACCCAAGGATCTAAGTTCTCTGGAAATAAAATATCTTTTAGATTTTTATTTATATATTTTTATTAGGGTTTCTTTCTAGTTTTCTTGTCTTGATGGGAAAGATAGGGATATAACTTCTTCAAATGCCATTAGTTGAAACACATTTCTCTTTTATAAACTACATTGAGGTTATGAATTTGTTTAGAATAATATTTCAATTACCATATTTTTTTTTTTTTGGTTCCATTTAGTAAAAATCCTATTTGTTGACTTTGCTATAGAAAAAGAATTCCAGGTTAGAATCACTTTTTTTTCCCTGCAAGAGGAATGGAATCACTAATTTTTAAAAGTTTAGATTATGATTTTTTATTTATTTTACTTTTATGGAATAAGACAATAATCAATCAATCAATATATATGTATAGCCAAGGGATTGTAGATGAATTATCACTTTTCTACGCGCACAAAGTGTTGAGGGTTCACGGGGAGGAAATGGTTTGAGTTGCAGGATTAGTAGCATATAGTATATTATATATATATATATATATGAGAGTTGAATTCAAGTTACACTTGGTGTAACTCTAAGCAATGTTACATCACCTAATAACTTGTTATGGAATTCATATTTTGAAAAGAGAGGTGCTACGTCTACAACATTTTCACAACAAATCATAGGTAGTTAGCTATTATTGGTTCAAATTTGAACCTAATACTAAGATTACTTTTTTGCCCTAACAATAACAGCCAATAACAACTTGTCACTTAGGGTTTGTTGTGGAAATATCATTTCTCTTTTGAAAATCCCACTATTGAATTACATGTTTATATGTTTTTAACATTCTTACCAATTTTAGTATATTATTTCGATCCATAAACTCATATTTTATGCATTATTTAAACATATAAAATTTGAATTTAAATAATTGATTAATGACATGACTTCAGAATGATAATATATATATATATATATATATAAAAATCCAACTTGATAGATCGAGAATGTATCGAAAACAAAATCTCGATAGATTGAGAGGTATCGAGGCGACATCGACGACAAAAAGATCTCGATAGATCGAGGAGGTATCGAGTATCTATCAAGCAGATAGAGACTCCAAAGAATTGGCTTGATGGATCAAGCTATCTATCGAGAGGTATCAAAAACAAACCCAGAAATCTCAATAGAAAAGGCATGTATCGAGGTGCTATCAAGGAGGTATCGAGCATCTATCGAGAAGCCTAAACCAAGGTTTTCAAAGAGGAGAAATAACACATGATGAATGCAATCAAGATAGACACCATAACAAGTAACCACGAAGCATGTTAAGCACTCAACACATTAACAACTCTAAATCAAAGACACATTAAACAAGTCTAGATGCAAAACATTCCTAGATCAAAAACACACTAAACAAGTCTAACCAATTTTATTTAAAAAACAAGTTTAGACAGTTTAGAGAGCATATACTATCACATGTATTTCTTGTGATGGCCAAAACACATTGTATTTGTACCATAGTATTAAGAGTAGCAAAGAGTATGCGTTCTGTGTGTGAAACTTTTGCAATAGAGCATAAGTAAATCATTATATGAAGAGTAACGATATAAGAAGATTGAATACATCCACACACAATCATAACTGTTTGATGGAGACTATCACCTTCACGGTACTTCATATAACTCTCACATCTCCTAGAAATACGCTTGCAACCATATTTGAAAGCATTTTGATTCTTTTTGCTTTACATATTCTTTCAATATTTTTCCTTTTAAAAATAAAGTGACATAACATGCACGGATAAATTAGAGAGAAAAGAATTACCCAATTATGAAAGCCAAACATCTTGTTTTTGCTGTGCAAGTGCTATACCTTACCGAGCATGGCTTTTATGAATTGTACACAAATGTTGTATGATTGACGAGTTTTAGTGGGAGATGATTATTTATACATTTTTCTTCAAATTTTTTTAGTCCTTCCTGTCAAAAAGAGTGATTAAGATATGAATGATAAAAGATCAACCAATCATACAAACCACATAAATGAGCCACAAAGCTTAAATTGCTTAGTTGTGCATGAAAATGCTCATCTAAGCTACAAGTGATATGAAGTTGAGAAACTTTCTTTCAAAGGCCATCCAAAGTTACACACATACCAGTATGCACAAACACACACTGTTTTTGTATTTTTCAAAAATTCATTTTTTTTATTAAAAAAAAAACTTAAAAACAAAGCATAAAACAAACAAACAAAAAAACAAACAAAGCATTAAAAACTAGACTGACGCAAACCATAACACCAACCACGCATAAGATTAAGAAAGTGAAGGAATTATTTGAAATCTTTTTCCTTCCAGATGGGAGACCTGGATGGAGAACCTTTCTTTTGCATGAAATTTTGTTCAAATGGATAAGGAGGAGAGTTGAATCCATTGAAATTAGAAAGTAGCATGATAGCCTTAAGAAGTTCTCCAAGAGTAGCTAAAGAAAGTTGAAGTAGATTTTGGCTCTCAAAAGATGACACACTATTGCTTTGTTGAGTGGCTAACCACTTATAGCAATTTGGACAAGTGTGCCCAGATGCTCCACAGTAAGGGCAGAAGTGAGGCTTCTTTGGTTGAGACTTCTTGTTGGTGGAGTGATGATTATTCTTCTTAGTCCCTTTCTTACCAACCTTAGGGGTGCTCCTAGAATAGATTTTCCCTTATCATTTTTATCCTCACTCACATTTTCAGTCTTAGGTTTAGTTACCTCACAGTTATCATTATTAGCAAGGGGAATAAAGATGACTCTATTTAAAGCATTAGAAGAGGTACTACAAAAAGAGAGAGAATGATCATACCCGAGACTTGTTTTGTCAGATGCAGAATTCTGGAAGTTAAGCATTTCATCCGATTTGGCACTTGAAATCCTTTCCAATTGTGCTCTTTCCTAAAACAGTTTGGCATCCAGTTTTTTGGTCTTTTCAGTAAGAAAGTTGTTTACAAACCTTAGTGTTCCGATGGTTTGATTAGCCTTATCAACCTTGGTGGAGAGTTCTTCTAATTTCAACTCCAATTCACTAACCTGTAAAGCTTACTTGTAAAGATTTCTCGTAGCTAACCTGTAAAGCTTCTCATGCTTCTCGGAGACCTTGTACAACTTAGAAAAGGTAGTGTGGATGTCATCTTGTTCATCCATCTTCTCAAAATTTGATTCCATTAGCTCTTCTTCCTCATCAATCAGTTCTATTGCTTCTTTAGGGGATTCAACGATAGCTGGGAAAGCACTATCCCTTCTTGATCAATATCAGTAGAATCTACTTCTGGTTTGTATTACTTAAAATGGCAGCAAGGCTTTGCTCTTGCCAATGGATTTGAGGTATGTGGGACATTCTTGCTTCATGTGTCCAAATCCTTGACATCCGTAGCACTTTGGCCCAGCTAGAACATTGTTGCTTTGACAAGCATCCTTGAATCCTCTCTTGCCTTTGTCTTAGGACTAGAACTGAGAGCATCCAGACTGTTTGCGATCATTGTCACTTATTTTGACGATCACATTCTTGATGAACTTCTTGAATTGTCTGGTGATATATGATTTGAACTTAATATCCTTATCTTCAGATGACTCATTGTTATCATCATTCTTAACCTTCAAAGCCATGTTCTTGCTTTTGCTACCCTTGCCAACCCTTGCTAAACCTAGTTCATAAGTTTGCAAATTCCTAATCTGTTCTGTCAAAGGAATAGAGTCAAGATCATTTGATTATTCTATAGCAGTGATTTTGGCATGGAATCTTTTCGAAAGAGACCTGAGAATCTTTCTGACAATCTTGGGCTCTAGAATCTGTTTTCCAAGATTGAAGGCTGAATTTACTATGTCCTCGAGCTTGGCATAGAATTCATCGAATGACTCATCCTCATCCTCATCCATCTTTATTTCCTTAAAGCTAGTAGTGAGCCTTTGGAACTTGGAGTTTTTAATAGCTTTTGTGCCCTTGTAGGTATTCTGAAGAATAGTCCATGCTTCCTTTGCATTGTTAGTGGAAGAGATCTTCTTGAATTCTTCATTGGTCACAGCGCTAAATAGAGCATTTAGTGCTCTACCGTTAAAATTTGCAGCTTTGATCTTAGTATCATCCCACGATGCTAGTGGCTCTTTAGGTTTCTTTTAACCTGCTTCAACTGCAAGCCATACTTTTTCATCTAAAGACTACAAAAAGGCTCTTATGCGCACTTTCTAGTATGCATAGTTAGTACCATCAAATGAAGGAGGAATAATCAGGGATTGCCCATGAGCCATAACAATAGGGGTCAATGGATCACACAGCAACAATTAAAACCTAATCAAAGTGTGCCTGCTCTAATACCACGTGTTAGGTTAAGATAGCTTGACTCCGTTTAATTAATTCAATTACCCAAGTTGATTAATTAGGTTAAATTACATGCAAATTGTGGAAGCATCAAAAAATCACCAAATAAACTAAATGTAGTAGAAATTAAATTGACACGATGATTTGTTGACAAATGGGGAAAACCTCTCACAAGGAAAAAACTCTACCAAGTGATTTTAAGGTCACCACTCCCAAGAATCCACTAATCAATAATCAAGCAGTTACAAGTATAAAGAATCTTACCACTACCCTGACCTATCCTAAAATACCAACCTATAAACCTTCGTTTCAATACCCAATTGAACTTGATCTTATAGTGGCCTTCTTTCACTTGATGCACAAATCTCAAATCTGTGACTAACCCTTCATATGGATGCTAGTACGTGACTAACTCCAGTAACTTGAATGATGTTATTGGCTACAAAGTTCTTTACTTCATTAATAGTGAAGATCAGGAAGTACTTGGTTACAAAACCTATGGCATACAAACGTAATAGCTTCTCACAAAGAAAATAAATCTCTAGGTCTTTGTATCCATGTGAGACGGCTTTTAAATAAGCCTTATATACGTCTAGGGTTGGGAGAAAAGAAACCCTAGACAAACATAAGAGTTTGGCCAAATTTTAAACCTGGAAATTTTGAAATCGTAATTCTTGATAGATCAAGTTGGTGTCAAGCCATCTATCGACTTCACATTAAGTCCCGATAGTAGGCATCTGTCGAGCTATCTGTTGAGACTTAATAAACCGCTTTTCTTTACTTGTTTCTTGAACCAATCTTCATGTCTTTTAATACGAACACTTGACATGCTTTAACAACATATTTCTTGATGTATTAAATTCATCTTAGATCTACCCAATTACAAGTAAAGTGTATTTTGTTAAAGGATTTAGCCAATAACATAAAATATGACCCTAACACATGATATAATAACAATAATAGACTTCAATATTATGTAAATAGTATGTAATTTGTACTTTCTTTTTTGGATATCAAAATAATATTATTTAAAACATAATGGGTGTACAAGAGATTATACCAATAGGGATACATCATATTTAAAATATATTTCTTATTTTCCAATTTTATTTAAGTAAAATTTATGCATATGCACAATCCTAGATTGAATAGTTATGATTAATTTGTACTCAGTTAACTTTTACCAATGAAAAAAAAAAAAACAAAACCAAAAATGTAAATATTTTTCATTTTGAATGAAATTTTTTTAATTTAGGTTCTTAAAAAAGTAGTAGTTTTATTTTTATTATTTTATAGTTAATATTAGGAGGATTTGAACCGTGATTCTCTTAATAAATGACAGCATGTTATGTCATTGAGCTACAAAATAATTGATAAAGGACAATAGTTAATGCAACAAACCATTTTGGTACTTGAAATCTATTAGGACATATGTGATCAATGTTAGGAAGATATGTCACTATTTTATGTAATTGGCTAATCCTTTGACAAAACGCACTTTACTTGTAATTTGGTAGATCTAAGATGTGTTTAATACTTCAAGAAATCTTGTTTCAAGTTCAAGTGTTAAAGCCATGCAAGTCTATCCAAGAATCAAGTTAGAAAGTTTTGTTCATTAAAGCTCGACAGCTAGCATCTATCGAGATTTAAAGAGAGTTGTTTCAGCCCGAGGCTCTACAACTTCTCGATAGATAGGGTATCTATCGAGGTTTATGAAGTTCAGTTTTCCAGGACTGTTTTTCATCCAATCCATGAGTATGTGTTTAGACTTTCTTTTCTCACAATCCTAAACATATTTAAGGATTATTTTAAGGGCCGTCAAGGGTTACAAAAGTTGCGCGAGTGTGAAGAAAAGTCTTGTTGATGCAAATTGTGACTAAAGATAGAATTTGCCCTAATTCTTCTTTCTCTTGAAGAAGCTATTATGTTTGTACACCGTAGGATTCTATGACAAAGCAACTTCATCATCTTCATCATCTGGATGAATTGAAGAACTTTGCAACCAACATTTTTCTTAAATTGGTGATCAAGTCGTATACTGGGATCCGCGCAATTAGTTAGTTACGTATTGGGAGCCGTGTATTGAAAATGAGAGATTGTCACTACAAAACAAGTCCAATTGGGTATTGGGATAAGGGTTCAACTGTAGGTTGGTATAAGGTACTGGGATTCCTTTACTTGTAATTGCTTGTTGTGATAATAGTGGATTCTCGAGAGTGGTGACCTTAAAATCACATGGTGGAGTTTTTGCCGTATCCATTTGTAAACAAATCACTGTGTCAATTTAATTTCCACTGCATACTTAGTTATTTGGTGATTTGTTTGTGCTACCATGCGTTTTGCATGTTAATTTGATTAATTAATAAACTTGGCTAATTAATCAATTAATTCATCACAAAGGGTTAATATGTTTTTGGCCTATCAAATGGTATTAGAGTAGGTACACTCTAATTAGAGTTAATCTTTGTTGTGTGATCCATTGACCCCTGTTTGTCATGGATAAATGACAGTCTCTTATTATACCTATTTTATTTTATGGCACTAACTATGCATACTGGAAAGTATGCATGAGAGCTGTGAGAAAGTGTGGCAAGATGTGGAGATAGGCTAGACCAAGCCTACAGAAGCGATGGCCAATTGGGATGATGCTAAGATCAAGGTAGCTAACTTCAACAGCAGGGCATTAAATGCTCTATTCAGTGCAGTCACTAAGAAAGCATGGACCATCCTTTAGAAAACCTATGAATGAACCAAGGCTGTTAAGGACTTAAAGCTTTAGAGGCTTACTACTAGATTTGAAGAGATCAAGATGGAGAAGGATGAGTCATTTGATGAGTTCTATGCTAAGCTCAAGGACATAGTAAACTCAGCATTTAATCTTGGAGAAACCATTCCTGAACCTAAGATTGTGAGAAAGGTGCTCAGATCTCTGCCTGAAAGATTCCATGCCAAGATCACCGCGATTGAGGAATCAAAGGATATTATTGACAAAATCCTTTGACAGAGTTAATTAGCAATCTACAGACCTATGAGTTGGGTTTGACAAGGATTGGAAAATCGAGTAAGAGCAAGATCATGGCATTAAAGGCCAAAAGCAGTGATACTGATGAGTTTTCTAATGATGAAGATTCTAAGATGAAGTCCTACATCACCAGGCAATTCAATAAGTTTATGAAGAATGCAAATGCAAAGGGCTTCGACAAGGATTGTAGGCAATCTAGTTCCTCTCAATTCAAGAGCCAAGACAAGGGGAAGAAGGATGCTGGGGATGGCGTCAATACACTGTTCTCTCAGGACCAAAGTGCTTTGGGTGCCAAGGTTTTAGTCATATGAAACAAGAATGCCCTACATATCTCAAGACCATTGGGAAGAGCAAGGCACTTGCAGCTACGTTGAGTGACACTAAGTCAGAGGATGACTCCGATAATGAGGATGTTAGAATCCTAAATGCCTTCACTGCCACTACAAATCCTATTGAAGGGATTGTTGAAGATGTGGATGAAGAAGAGGAATTGGTGGAGTCCAAGTTTGAGAAGATGGATGAACAAGATGACATCCACACAGCCTACACAAAGTTATACAAGGTCTCAATAAAGCATGAGAAGTTGTACAGGTTGACCACCAAGAAGCTTAGTAATATGGAGCTTGAACGAGAGGAACTCTTCATAAAGTTTGATGAAGCCAATCAAACTATTGAAGCATTAAGGTTTGAAAACAATTTCATGGCTGAGAGGACCAAGAAGCTTAAAGAGGAGCTATTCCAAGTTAGAGCTTAGTTGGAGAAGACTTCATGTGCAAAGCTTGATGAGATGCTCAGTCTTTAGAAATCTGCTTCCGATCAAACCGATTTAGGGTATGATTTCTCATCTCCTAGTATTGTTTCTACTAGTGCTACTGTTTTTGTTTCTCCTGCTAATAATGTTGAAATTGAGAATAATGAAGTTAAAAATGAATTAGCTAGTGAGAACATAGATAAGGGTAAGTCTATCTTAGGAGAATCCACTGAAATTGCTAAGAATGAGACTAAAAACCCTAGGGCTAAAAAGGAAAACTCTCAAAAGCCAAAATAGAAAAAGTAGCATTTTTGTCACCACTGTGGCGCAGCTAGACATACTTGGTGTAATTGCTACAAGTGGCTAGCCAATTAAAAGAGTAACAACATGATCGCGTCGGGAGATCAAAATCAGCTTACATCCTCTCTTGCTCCTCTTGGAGATCTTCTCAAAGCCCTCATGTTTCTTTCGAATTTAAACAGTTTTAACTCTTCCCCCTCACCGCCGGATTAAGGGTTTGCTAGACGGAAAGGTTTTTCCAAGGTGTGAAAGGAAAACGGCTCCAAGTGATTCTGTCACTTGTTATCTCTCTATCCCTTTTTTGTTTGTTTGTTTGTTTTTTTTTTATTTTTTTGTGCATTACTTGTGTGTTTTGCTTTATTGTTTTGAGTCAGTATAGTTTTATGCATTGCTTTGTTTAATTTGTTTTTATTTTTTTTTCTTTTTAGTTTTGGTTTATTTTGTTTTTCATATAAAAATTAAAAAATTGAAAAATAAAAAAATATTGTGTATTTCTATACATTGGTACTTGTGTACCTTGGATGGCCATTGAAACAAAGTTTTCTAAACTTTGTATCTCTTGTAACTTAGATGAGCATTTCTATGCACAACTAAGCAAGTGAGCTTTGTGGCTCTTATTTGTGATAAGTAAGATTAAGTAATCTCTTGTACTTAACACTTCTATCACTCTTTTTGACGGGAATGACTAGAAAATCCTAAGAGAAAGGCATAAATAATCATCTCACCATTGTTGCCCGCCAATCATGAAATGACATCTGCATGCTTCGGCATAGCAAAAGTGCAATATCAAATGCTTAACATCATTGGGTATTTCTTTCCTCTCTCTTATATGCCCATACATGATTTGCTTAAATATATATATATATATATATGCAAAGAAAAATAAAAAAGCAAAAAAAAAAATAAATATGCTTTATATAAGATTACAAGCGTGTATTCAAGGAGATGTGGGAGTTATAGGATGTACCTCGAAGGTGATAGTCCCCATCAAATAGTTATGATTGTGTGTGAGTTAAAATTATTTTCTCATTTCTCAAATTGTCATAACATGTATACATTTATGTAATCTTGCAATATTTTTACACACAACACGCAATATTCTTTACTACTCTTGATACATGTGCAGGTACAATGTGATTTGGCCATCACAAGGAATACTTGTGTTTATGTATGCTCACTAAACTATCTTAACTTATTTTTAAAATATAAAATTGGTTAGACTTGTTTAGTGTGTGTGTGTGTGTGTGTTTTGGGATCATTGTGCTTAACATGCTTTTAGTGAGAGATGATTTTGAGAGTTCAAAATGTTGTTTGGAACCTTGGTTAAGTTGCATGTTTGATTGCATTCGTGTCTACATTTTTCTCCTCTTGAAAAACAGTTTTAAAAGCAATCTCGACAGCTCCTCGACACCTGGCTTATCTATTAAGCTCTTTAGCTTCTTTTTATCGAAATCTCGACACCTCTTGATAGCTAGGTCTATTGATTGAGAAACTTTATGTCCTCTCGATAGCTCCTCAAAAAATCCTCGATCTATCGAGCTTCTTTTTGCCTTGGACACCTTCTTGATAGTTGCATTTGTCGAACCCCTTAAAGCTCGACACCTCTCGACATATCCCAATTGGTCAAGAATTACTGAGCTTGTATATAAAGGGTTCTCATGATCTTAGACTCATTTCACTTGATCTCTCTTGACTCTTCACCTCCCTAAACATCTCTCACTCACTCCAAACCTCTTCCTCAAGGATTTTTCGGCCTTAATCAAGTTTTTCTTCACTTGGTAAGTGTCCTAATCCTTCTTTTTCATGCATTTCATCTTTNTCTCTCTCTCTCTCTCTCTCTCTCTCTCTCTCTCTCTCTCTCTCTCTCTCTCTCTCTCTCTCTCTCTCTCTCTCTCTCTCCTATTTGCGTTAGTCTGCTTCTATGGCACTCAAACGAAAATCTACTCCGTCTCAGAACCCTCTTCGTTCCAGGACATCCACTTCATCTGATCCTACCCTTCTTCTGTTTGGTTCCGTGATGAGTAGTCCTGAAAGGACTTCTCGGAGAACTTTTCTCGATGAGGTGTTCATTCGGAACGCCAAGTTATTTTGTCGGACTTCTTCGACACTGACCTACCACTGTCATCTATAGTAGGGGTTGGGAGTCACTATGTGACGTCTTGGTCACTTGTCCATCCGTGTTAATCCAGGAGTTTTACTTCAACATGCATGGATTTGATTATTCAGTACCTCTTTTTGTTACTCGCGTTCAAGGTACGCACATTGTGGTCACACTAGATATTGTATTCGATATGCTCCGTGTCTCGAGGGTAAAGTATCCTGGCTACCCCAGTTGTGAGCGTCTAAAAATTGTGTCCAAAGATGGGCTTATGTCCACTTTTTATAAGAGTCCCTCTGATTGTGGTGAGTGTCAGTTTACTTCATGTTCGACCTTTGCTAAATTGTTCTACATCCTCTTTCTCACTATAACTCTATCACCGAGTCCTCTGCTCAATTTTTTGCTTTCTCTTTTAGAGTATCCCACTATAGATTTTCCCTCTCATTTTATTCTTCCTACCATAGATGTTTATAGGGATACGACGACCTGTGATAAGCTCATCTTCCCTTCTGCTATCCCGAGACTTTTATGCCATTTTTATGTTCCCTTTCTTACTTCCGACCACTTTTCCATTATGAATGCATAAATGCCACTATTGTTAAATGGAGCGAGGAGCAACACACTCGAGCTAGTAAAGTACGACAGCTCCTTCTACTCCTTCAGCTCTATCCACGTCTGCTCCTTCTTCTACGAGTGGTGTGACTTTAGACGCGATCATCGCACAACTTCAGCACATGGATGCTCACCTTGACACTCTCACTAATGAGTCGTGTCAGGTGAACACCTGTGTCGGCCGTATTGCCAGAAGGTAGGCTCGCCTTGGTGGCTTCGTAGAGTCTCCCTCTCCTCCTCCTGAGGCATCCAACGAAGACAAGGCATCCGAGGACGATGACGACTCTGACAATGATAAGGATGATGAGGATAGAGATGCTAGCTCACCTAGCAATGACGAGATGTCTACTTGATACTCTTACCCTTTGTCACTCATGACAAAAAGGGAGATTAGTTTTAGATATAAGAGTAGTCATACTCATAGGGGGAGGGTTAGTATAAGAGATTTTTGTTGGGGGGAGTGTTGATATTGAAGGATGTAGTGAGGGTTTTATGTATCTTTTATCTTCTCTTTCTCTTTTAAATACATTATTCTTGTATGTTGGTCTTGTGACCATTTTGACATACATTGCAGCTATATTTGCTTTATATATTGATTTATGTTTTTCACCTACCCCTTACATGTGTTGTTTCTTTTCTATCTTTATATTCTTATTAATTGTATGCAATCTATTATTTCTGTTTCATTATAAGATGCCTTGATGAGTTTTGTTTAAAGTATTTTAGAAATACAGGTTGTCAAAGTTTACTTACCATAAACTCTCTTATTGCAAAGTTTTTCAAGAGTTTGTGTTAGGATAGATTTTATTGTATTTAACAAGTGAATATGAGTTGAGTGATTTATGACGTCTCTCATATCTCATTTGTTTGTTATGGTTATGTCATGTATTGCCAAATGGGGAGATTGTTAGGACATATGTGATCAATGTTAGGAACATATATCACTATTTTATGTAATTGGCTAATCCTTTGACAAAACGCACTTTATTTGTAACTGAGTAGATCTAGGATGTATTTAAAACTTCAAGAAACCTTGTTTCAAATTCAAGTGTTAAAGCTATGCAAGTCTGTCTAAGAATCAAGCCAGAAAGTGTTGTTCATTAAAGCTCGACAACTAGCATCTATCGAGATTTAAAGAGAGCTTTTTCAGCCTGAGGCTCGATAGCTTCTCGACAGATAGGGTATCTGTCGAGGTTTATGAAGTTCAGTGTTTCAAGACTGTTTTTCATCCAATCCATGAGTATGTGTTTAGTCTTTTCTCATAAACCTTAACATATATAAGGATTATTTTAAGGGCCATCAAAGCTTACACAAGTTGCATGAGGGTGAAGAAAAGTCTTGTTGATGCAAATTATGACTGGAGATAGGATTTGCCCTAGTTCTTCTTTCTCTTGAAGAAGCTGCTGTGTTTGTAGACCGTAGTGTTTTGTGACAAAACAACTTCATGATCTTTATCGTCTGGATGAACTGAAGAACTTTGTAGCCAACATCCTTCTTAAGATGGTGATCAAGTCGTGTACTGAGATCCGCACAATTAGTTAGTCACGTACTAGACGCCGTGCATTGAAAAGAAGAGATTGTCACTACAAAACAAGTCCAATTGGGTATTGGGTTAAGGATACAACTGTAGGTTGGTCAAAGGTATTGTGATTCCATTACTTGTAGCCGCTTGTTGTGATAATAGTGGATTCTCGGGAGTGGTGACCTTAAAATCACTTGGCGGACTTTTTGCCGTATAGGTTTTCCCCATTTATAAATAAATCACCGTGTCAATTTAATTTCCGCTACATACTTATTTATTTTGTGATTTGTTTGTGCTACCACAAGCTTTGCATGTTAATTTGATTAATTAATAAACTTTGCTAATTAATCAATTAATTCATCACCAGGAGTTAATACGTTTTTGGCTAATCAAAATAATTAAATTTCATTGTTAATCATTCGTTAGAATCTGCAAATTAATCATCCGAAATTGTTTCATTATAGTAAGAAAATTAAGTAAATTCACTAAAGTATTTATGAAATTGGATTTTATTTCTAACCTTAAAGGTATAATCAACTTCAATAATAAGTGTTATATTTTTAAAAATAAAAGTGATTAAAATTTAGTTGCTACAGAAATCTATATTAAAAATATACAATATTTAGAGACACAAATTTGAATATATGGCATCCATTTTTTGAGTTTTACATCTTATAGTCATCGAAGAGTATGAGAGCAAGTTAATTTCGCATTAAAAACATGCATGCAGATGAATTGAATATTACCATACCATGAACACAAGCATGCATTTGGTGAAGAATAAAAAAAAATTACAAAGAATTCAATAACAAATTTTGTTTTATTCCGAAATATCCCAGCTACAGTAACAGAACAAATACTATCTACAACAACACTCCAGATCATAGCAGCTTTTAGTAAAATGCTGAACTCAAACAAATCTAAAAATCACTATCCAACATTCCACAATTTCATTTAAATAAAGAAAAAGGGAACATGATAGATTGAAGTAAGTGAAATTCTACTTAGAATAGAACTCCTATAACCTATTTGCCAATAGTATTTCCTCATTTGGCATTAGTTACAATAGCTTGGGAGGCATTTTATTATTGTTTGTTGGTACAAGCACAAGGATTCTTCTTGCCCAAAACGGTGGGCTTGACATTAACACAAGTGGAAGTAGCAGATCCTCCTGCTTCCTTGTAAACGAGATCAATGTAAGCAACCACCACTTGTTGGCATGGTACACTGTTACTGTAAATAAGCTTCACAGCTTTCTTTGTTGCAGAAGTGCCTCTAATGTTCTTAAAGCTAACATTGCTGATCTTAACTTTCGAGGGAGACTGAAAGCAAAACAAACAGACAAGAACCCACACAAGAATTCGATATTAGTATCTATAATTTATTTTTCCTTTTTTTAACTTTTAACATCAAAATGAGTGTATATATTTGTGATGTTTATAATAACCTTGTTTGAGCATTGATTGTTTGGGCAATAGCCTTGATTAATGAGGATAGGATTTGCAACATTGTTCATGATAATATTCTCAAAATGCATATCAGAAGCACTCCCAGGAGGGCTAGAAGGCCATGTTTTGATTCTAACACCATTCTTTGTACTGCTAAGGGTGCCACCAATTACTCTGATTCCTAAAACTAGTTGTTCATTCTAGTACCTTCCAAGACTTCCAATGCTGATATCATGGCCAGGTCCACAAGTTACTTGGTTAGCAGTAACATCTTAGGTTCCATCACCAATGGAGATGCATTCGTCACCTGTTCCAATTTTGGCATTGGTGATGGTGATCTTAGATGAACGTCCGATGCGGATTCCATTGGTGTTAGGGCTATCTCCGAGTGCAGTTATGGTAACATGTTGGATTTGGAAGTTCTTGCATCCCATAACGTTTATGTAGAAAAATTTGCTGTCCTTCGATTGAATGTCATGGACTATTGAATTTGTGACGTAATCGAACCTTACATTCTGTTCATGTTTACAAGTTAGATATATCAAAACACCAAATATGAACGCCACAGTTTCATTTAAATATTCTCAAAAAAATATTTTCATTTAAATATATTCTAGTAAAATGCTAACGCTTCTTCGAATTGCTATATTAAAAAAAATTACAAATATATATCAATGAATGTGGTTGGTACTACATTAACAATATTATATATAAATTGGGTGCAAGAACACTACCTTGATGACTGTAGAGAAAAAAGATGAATCTAAGGTGTTTGATGGTGTTGGAGAGAGAAATTAGAGAGAGGAGAGTGAGAATCTAGCTAAAAAAACTGCCTAAATTCTTGTCTTTTCAAAAAAAAAAAAAAAAAAAAAAATTTTTTTTTTTTTTTTTTTTTTTTTTTTTTTGCAAAATGTTGGGTCTAGAAACCTTTATAGCTGAAAAGTGACTCTACGGCTTCCGACATGCCTTGTAGGGCTGCCGGCCACCCCGTTGACATCAGTTGTTTCGGCCTTTTGCTTTGTTTAGCTTCCAATGCATATTTGAAGGCCTTTCCAGACTCAGATTGAGCTGATCTTGGTGTCCTTGGAAAGCGCTAGATGTCTAGTTTCCAGAACACTAATGAAATTAAAAAACAACGATCGGATAAAAAATTATGGCCTTGGGAAGTGTGCTAATGTGTTTTTCACAGTTTTATAGATATTTCAATCGTTTTAACTCTGATTTTGACCCATGAATAGTCGTTGGAAAGGGAATTTGATAATCTTCATAATGGTGCTAGTCTAAACCCGTTCTAATAATTGAATCAAAATTAGGATTTCTAGTGCCCTTGGGATTCAACCTCGGGTCAAACTTGGTCAAAGTTGAGAAAATCACCGAGTAGCTCAAATTTGATGTAGAAACATGAAAAATGTTTTTTTGGGATGACTTTGACCAACTTTGTCTTTTGGTCAACCCAGGGTTGACTAGGGGCATTTTTGTGAATTTGACCGACCAAGGCACTTTGAGTGCTCCGATGCCCAAACGGGTTGTGCCCCGTTAATCTAGATTCTTCTACTGCCCTATGAAGAGAAAATAATATTTTTGAAATTTTTGAGGTCTAGCACACAAATCAAGGGCGGACAAAATACGGTGTCTACATCATTGAGCTACAAAATTATTGATAAAAGACAATAGTTAATACAACAAACCATTTAGGTACTTGAAATCACTTAATTTCGTTGTTATTCATTTGTTAGAATATGCAGATTACTCATCCAAAATTGCTTCATTTTAGAAAGAAAATTAAGTAAATTTACTAAAATATTTATGTAATTAGTTTTTATTTCCTATCTTAATTTTTACGTTGGTGGTTTAATCAACTTCAATAATAAGTGTTATATTTTTAAAAATAAAAGTGATTAAAATTCAGTTGCTACAGAAATCTATATTAAAAATATACAATATTAAGAGACACAAATTTGAATATATGACATCCGTTTTATGAGTTTTACATCTTATTGTCGTCGAAGAGTATGAGAGCAAGTTAATTTCACATTAAAAACATGCATGCAGATGAATTGAATATTACCATATCATAAACACAAGCATGTATTTGGTGAAGAATTAAAAAAAAAAAATTACAAAGAGTATAATAACAACTTTTGTTTTATTCCGAAATATCCCAGCTATAGTAACAGAACAAATACTATCTACAACAATACTCCAGATCATAGTAGCTTTTAGTAAAAGGCTGAACTCAAATAAATCTAAAAATTACTATCCAACGTTCCACAATTTCATTTAAATAAAGAAAAAGGGAACATGATAGACAGAAGTAAATGAAATTCTACTTAGAATAGAACTCCTATAACCTATTTGCAAACAGTATTTCCTCATTCCGCATTAGTTACAATAGCTTGGGAGGTATTATATTATTGTTTGTTGGTACAAGCACGAGGATTCTGCTTGCCCAAAATGGTGGGCTTGACATTAACACAAGTGGAAGTAGTAGATCCTCCTGCTCCCTTGTATACGAGATCAATGTCTGCAACCACCACTTGTTGGCATGGTACACTGTTACTACAAATAAGCTTCACAACTTCCTTTGTTGCAGAAGTTCCTCTAATGTTCTTGAAACTAACATTGCTGATCTTAACTTTCGAGGGAGACTGAAAGCAAAACAAACAGACAAAATTCCACACAAGAATTTGATATTAATATCTATAATTTGTTTTTCCTTTTTTTAACTTTTAACATCAAAATGAGTGTATATATTTGTGATGTTTATAATAACCTTGTTTGAGCATTGATTGTTTGGGCAATAGCCTTGATCAATGAGGATAGGATTGGCAACATTGTTCATGATAATATTCTCGAAATGCATATCAGACGCACTCCCCGGAGGGCTAGAAGGCCATGTTTTGATTCTAACACCATTCTTTGTACTGCTAAGGGTGCTACCAATTACTCTAATTCCTGAAACTGGTTGTTCATTTTGGTACCTTCCAAGACTTCCAATGCTGATACCATGGCCAGGTCCACAAGTTACTTGGTTAGTAGTTACATCTTGGGTTCCATCACCAATGGAGATGCAATCGTCACCTGTTCCAATTTTGGCATTGGTGATGGTGATCTTAGACGAACGTCCGATGTGGATTCCATCAGTGTTAGGGCTATCTCCAGGTGCAGTTATGGTAACATGTTGGATTTTCAAGTTCTTGCATCCCATAACATTTATGTGGAAAAATTTGCTGTCCTTCGATTGAATGTCATGGACTATTGAATTTGTGACGTAATCGAACCTTATATTCTGTTCATGTTACAAGTTAGATATATCGAAACACCAAATATGAACGCCATAGTTTCATTTAAATATTCTCCTAAAAATATTTTCATTTAAATATATTATAGTAAAATGCTAACACTTCTTCGAATTGCTATATTAAAAAAAATTACAAATATACATCAATGAATGTGGTTGGTACTACATTAACAATATTATATATAAAAAAAATAAAACAAAAATCTTTTTGGACCAAACAATTTGTCACAGCTTGATGTTATATGTGATTATGATTAGTGAACCATCGCTTTCACCTTTAACCACCACTTTTTCTCCATTGCACACAGTTGCACAAGTTAGGGTCATGGCACACAAGTTGTGTCCATATTTTGTATTTGGACTTTCTCATATACGAATTTGGAATTCTCTTTTTTGGTGAGTTGTGACACCTCACTATATAAAGCTTACATCAAATTATTAATAATATGATAATATCCTTAACATCAATAAACGAATAAGTGCTTGAATTAGTATTTCGTGATGGTTAAATTTCTTAAAGTTGTAGTGTCTGTATATATCTACATAAATATAATGAAAATTGAAATGCAACTATATCTTACGATAGGAAGTGTTTTGCAACTATACTGTTTGGCACAATTATTTTTTTGCCATGCCGTTTGTCCTTTGCCATCAAAAACTCCACCGCCTGACACAGTGAGACTGTTGATACGTTGAAAAGAAACCCAAAAGTCTTTACCGTTGAAGGAGGAAAGGTCTGATGGGGCCTGTAGGGTGCCCTGAAGGTGAAACTCAACAGCACCTTTGCATGGACCTAATAAAGTCACTACACCTAGTTTGTATGTCCCTGCTGAAATCACAACTTTACTTCCTGCTACTGCACATGCAGCTTTCCAAGCTTTTGTCAAAGCCTGATAAACACGTTATGAAAAATCAAAATTAGTATATTACAATCATTTTTCATGTTAATGTTTTATCATCTGGTGAAGACACCAAAGAGTTTTTAGTGTGAGTAGAGTTTCAACCCGAGTACTTTTATTTGACATTAAAAGACTTTACTAGTTAAGTTAACTAGAACCCACTTCTCATGCTAATTAGGTATAGTTAATTGTGCTACACATGTTCATACCTGGGTGATATCGGCATTAGGTTGTCCACCATATGATTTAACGTCAAAGACTTGCCCGGCACTGGTGGATGCCAACAACAATAGTAAGGAAATAGTTACAATGCTCAAATTCTTTCCCATTTTATTGTTCATTATTTCCTTGCTATTGCCAATTTGTTGTACGGTATGATGGTTTCCCTATTCGGTTTGAAGCTATTTATACTACAGTACCTGAGCTCATCACCATTAAAGCTATCCAACTAATATTAACTAATTTTATGCGTGGTTGCTAAGAACTCTCCTGTTTACACTTCAACTTCTATACTATTATTAGCTTTCGTGCTTCCTCCTTCCCTAATTAATTTATAGTTTATCGTTATAATCAAACCGTTAATGACCAGTTAAGATTAAATCAATTTCATTGACCATGGAAGGATAAATTATTAACAACTTTATGATTGAATTATGCGAATAACTCTAAAGGATTATAACATGTCTTTTTTTTGGTTCATTATTCTATAAGATAAGATTATTACTACTATATATCACCCTAACTTCTTAGCCTTAAATGGCAAGCTCTTAGCCACCTAAAATCTGTTATTTTCTCCTTGAAGCGAGTTGAATACTTCCCATTAGAGAGGGGGGAAAAAGTCTAGAAAAATAATCACCTCTGAAAACTATCCGAAGTTAGTATAGGCAGCATGCCCGTCTATAGTGTAAAATAGAAAATAAAGAAAATACTATATAGGAGGGGTTGAACTCACCTTCTCAATTATTATATTTATCATTATTGTCATAATTAGTTTACAGTTGTTTGTCAATTGTTAAATACTAGCCGGTAACCAGGGAAATGCTCAAGAAAGTTAGACGTAATCTTTTTTGTGTAAATAAGAAATCTGATAATTATGATAACCCATGAACATTTTTTATAATCGTAATGCCAAGAATATTGTAGTTTTATCACCTTTTGAGTATTTTTAAATAAAATATTTAGGGTTTAAATTCTCTCTTCTCTATTGCAACTATCAAATTACAAACAAACAAAGTCAACAAATACTTTCATTGGTCTTTCTTAGAATTTTGAAGTTTGAAATTGGAAATGTTTCTTGGTTCTTAAAAGTAGAGACTAAGAGACTGATGTTGCCTATCTATGAGTTTTTAGTATGTAGAATACAGAAACTCCGCCGACTTACCCTCCTTTATTCTCCAACCATGAAACTTGTTCGCTTTGTCCCCCTAGACTGTGACATATTACCACCATCAACCTCCACAAAATTGTTGTGTTCAAAGACAAATTTGTGATAAAGAAATCAGGTTGTGAATAATAAAGAGAAAGAGAATGTAGAAATAATGAAATTCGTATGAAATTCAAATTTTGACCGGGCCTAAAAGTAGGGGTTTTAATTAACTAGCAGATGGAGTTGATGATTTTGGCCTTAAAACTTATCAACCCAAAGGAGAGTAGGAATTCTCCTTTTTCATCAGGTTGTGAAACATGACACTTTTCTACTACTATTTTTGGTAGGTGAACTTCCACGCAACTTTTGAAGTGTTTAATACTAATACCGATTATCAACAGTGACGAGCCATAAAATATATCATTGTTCATGTTCCAACCCACGATTATTCTTACTTTGGTTGAATATGACTTTGATGTTGGTTGAACTTCAACAAATAGGAATTTTGAACAATAGTATGTTTCACATCAAATGAGAGGAAAACATTTCTTTTCTTTTTCTTCATCAAATCATCTGTTTTATTTATTAAGCTTCCTTCATCAAATCATCTGTTTTATTTATTATGATATGCAAACTTTTCATCACCTTCATATTTATTTTTCCCCAATCATGCTGCTTCACTTTCTCTTGATATTTTATTTAATAAAAGTTGAATCCATCCTTATGTAACGTCCACATCCAATTAGCTCGACCATAATCCAATTGATGATTACGGTTTGCCCTAAACACTTCAAAAGCAACGTTGAAGTTCTCGTACCTAAACTAGCTGTAGAAAAGTGTAGTTTCTAATATTTTGATGTAAAAGAGAATTCACACACTCTTTTGGGCTAAAGAGTTTTAAGTCCAAAAACATCATCTCCATATTTATAATGGTAGTTGTTCTTTGGGTTGTTGATGATTTGTACATAGTGCTTTCTGAACTCCTGAGGTGTCAATGTGTAAACTAGATTGAATATGAGTGATTGAGCATGTAATTTAATTGACATGTTATAGGAGAGATTGAGCATTCAATATACTCTAAGATCATAACAAGTCAAAGAGTTGAAGCATTCGATATATATATATATATATATTTCATATTAAATCTGAAGAACTTGTTAACATGCAATGATTCCAAATAGTACACTAATCTCAAAATTCAATCATCAATCTATAGAAAGCACATAGATAATCCCAAGAACACATGTTAAAAATATTAGGTCACCTCTAACCCTAGCTAGAGATTTAGCCACACATAGTTAGGCAAAAGAAATCAAGAAAAGCTCTCATTCATTTGCGTTTGCTGATTGGAAGAGTGGCTAATGGTTGGTGCTGCTTTCTCAATATGATATAGGCCTAAGGACCCTCAAGGTTGTTAGGAGTCAAGCCATAGCAGACTTGCTGACCCAGTTTTCAAGAGAAGAAGAATGCCATTGAGAGAGGAGATTCGATGGATCAGCAAGAAGTGGACCATGAGGTTCGATGGATCAGCAACAACATCTTTGAATGGCATAGGGATTGTGCTAAGTTGTGAGGATGGGGGAACCATACCATCCTCCTTCAAGATTGAGTACCCTTGCTTAAACAATGCTGCTGAGTATGAGGCAAATCTAACAGGGCTGGCCATAGCCCTTAGCTTGGGAATCAAGCATATGAAAGTACTAGGAGATTCCAACCTTGTGGTTTCTCAAGTTAGGGAAGATTTTGCTTTAAGGGGGCTAAGCATAGCATCTTATCGTGCTTAGGCACAAAAAGTAGAAAGACGGTTCCAAACTTTAAGTTTGGAGTATGCTTAAAGCAGTGAGAATCAGTTTGCTAATGCACTAGCCACCCAGGGATCCTAGGTCCCTTTCGAGAAAGAAAGCACAATGATAAGAGTCAGCAAACAGCAAAGTTCCATCACAGAAACTCTTAAAAAGATGTTTCTAGAGGAGCCATATGAAGAAGAATGGAGGAGCTTGATAAAGGAGAAAGTAGAGAAGTTAGAGCATAGAGGAAGTGTCAAGGACCTAAAGGACTACACCATGACAGAAGGGGAACTATACAGGAGGTTGCCCGGAGGGATCCTGTCAAGATGTGTTAGTGAGTAGGAAGGAAAGAAGAAGCTGGAGGAACTTCATAGCTAGACTTGTGGAATCATAGAAAAGATCAGCCTATATCGAAGAATTTAGTGCATGGGATATTATTGGCCCAGCATGAGCAAGGATGTTGCTGTAGTACAAGAGAGGTTTTTGGGTTAAGATAGCTTGACCCCGGTTAATTAATTCAATTACTTAAGTTGATTAATTAGGTTAAATTACATGAAAATTGTGGTGGCACCAACAAATCACTTATTAAACTAAATGCAGTGGAAATTAAATTGACATGATGATTTGTTGACAAATAGGGAAAACCTCTCGCAAGGCAAAAACCCTACCGGGTGATTTTAAGGTCACCACTCCCAAAAATCCACTAATCAACAATCAAGCAGTTATAAGTATAAGGAATGTTACAAACTACCTTGGCCTATCCCGAAATACCAACCTACAGTTGAACTTTGCTTCAATACCCAATTGGACTTGATGTACAAATCTCCAATCTGTGACTAACCCTTTACATGGATCCCAGTACGTGACTAACTTTAGCAACTTTGAATGATGTTGTTGGCTGCAAAGTTCTTTACTTTATCAACAATGAAGATTAGGAAGCACTTGGTTATAAAACCGTATGGCGTACAAACGTAGTAGCTTCTCAAAGAGAAAATAAATCTCTAGGTCTTTGTATCCATATAAAACGGCTCTTAAAATAAGCCTTATATATGTTTAGGGTTGTGAGAAAAGAAACCCTAAATAATTACATAAGATTGGGTCGAATTTCAGATCTGGAAAACTGAAAATCGTAATTCTTGATAGATTGAGCTATTATCAAGCTATCTATCGAGCTTAACATTAAGTTTCGATAGCAGGCATCTATGGAGCTATTTGTCGAGACTTGATAAACAGCTTTTCTTTACTTATTTCTTGGACTAATCTTCATGTCTTTTAATACGAACACTTGATTTGCTTGAACAACATATTTTTTGATATATTAAACTCATTTTAGATCTATTCAATTACAAGTAAAGTGCATTTTGTCAAAGGACTAGCCAATTACATAAAATATAACCTTAACAATCTCCCCCTTTGGTAATTTGTGACAAAACCACAAGCACAATTATGAGAGAAGTATAAAACAACAATCTCCATAACTATTACATTAAAAGTACATAAGTCTAACTATTAGGATATGTGCCCTTTAAATCCTATTGTATGATGCTATGTATAACATTATGTATGACTTAATGTTGTAATTAATAAAGTTGTTTTATTATTATCTAAAATAATGGTAACATTAATATTTGGACATTATTATATAGTTCATGAGATGCATAGTATGTGATTTAGTTACAGAAGATATAAATCACAGGTTCTTTGTAAACTCAAAATTTTAGTTTGTAGTTTGTGATGAAATTGGACATTTCATTTGCGAAGACTATAACATATCAACTAAGATGATTTGTCATGATCATGGAAGTTGAGACTTTTAGTTGATATATTTTAAGAGTTAAGACATATTGAACTGGACCACTGTGATATTTATTATTCTCTTAATGACTGTCAAATGAATAATAAATCTCACAACTTCTATTTACATGAACTCTTAATCCTGAGAGAATAATGAACCTGATCATGAAGTGTAGGTTGCTTTGATATATTAGGAGTGAGATCTAAAGTCACAATCAAAACCTTAGTATGTTGGGCAGCCACATTTAGTGTTGATGGAACATATATTCTCAAGATGAAATTCATAATCTTTTAACGAAGATATAAAATATTCCCTTAAGATAAGTTTAATGGGTTTAGTTATTCAGAATGTTAGGCCTAACTACTTTAGTAAAGAGTTACTAAAGTATATATTTATGAAATTGGATTTCATAAATATATGATGAATAACTTATACGATTAAACCGGGTACTCAAGGATTAAGATGTAGTAATCTTCAAAGTGACAGTTTACATTCATGACTTTGTATTACTACGAATATTTTATGAAGAGGTTGCATGTATAATAAAGTTTTGGAATATAATTTATTAATAAGGCCTAGAGTGCAATTATATTTATATAGTGGTATTAAATATAATTAATGGTAACTTTGGACTTGTCAAGAGTTGACAGAAAAGCCCAAGACCCATTGGAGCTAGAGTCTTATTTGTTCCATTTTGGTCCCACTCCAAACTACATACTAAAACCCAATTGGAATGGCTCAAAAGGCTAGCCCAATTAGATAATCAATTATAAGGAGAGAAACATGCGTAATTTCATATGAGAATCAAGTGGTGTGTATATGAGTGTTAGCCACTCTCTTATTCTTTCATTGGAAATTGATTGAGAGACCACACTTCTTGGGCACAAGTGGAATTGGAGTGAAAATTAAAAGTGTTCCCAAGTACTTCTAATCTTTGGCTTTGAATTTCACTGTACCAAGGTACGCTTACTTGTTCTTGAGTTCTAAAATTTGCATAGCACATGTTATCAATTGCGAATGAAGTAGATCTGTTAATTTTTTCCGTTATGTATGTTTTGTATGAGACACAAACAATGTTTTTCCAACATTAACAACTACAATGAGCTTTTGAAAAACTTTGTAAAAAAAGAGATCATGGCATGATAGACTTGCAACTTGTCTTATCTAAAACACTAAAACAACATTCATCAAGGCATCAAGTGTGAAACATAGACAAGTTGTATAAAAGAAAAAAATATGTGTATAAAGAGAGAAAAGAAACAACACATGTGAGACAAAGGTGACGAAATATACATCATCATCATCATCATATATATATATATATATATCAAAAGAATACAATGTATGCAAAAGTGGTCACAAGACCATGGTACATGTAATGAGAAAGATACATCAAAACCTCACTATATCTCTCAATATACTCTCCCCCTAACTAGTCTATTTCTATGCGAGCTCTCCCCCTAACAACAAAACTACTCCCCATTTTTGTCACAAGTGATAAAGGGTGAATCACTGAGAAGCAGTCCTCTCATCATCATACCCAGAGCTAGAAGCATCCTCATCATCATCATTTCCACCATCCAAAGAAGAATCCTCAGTAGGCTCAGGAGAAGGTGAAGGAGCAAAGCTGCCAAGATGAGACTATCAACGAGCTATGCGACTGATCCTGTGTTCATATGACACATCTCATCAAAAATATGGTTAAAACTACTACAAAAATCAACACGCATGTGCTGAAGCTGGTCCATAATGGCAGCAAAGGATACCTCTAGTCCTAAACAAGAAATGGAGTAGAAGATGAAGACAGACGGGGGGTAGGGGCAGCATCATCCTTCACACGTGGCCACTTGGTCACTAGCTATGCGTTGCTCCTCCTAATAGATTCCTTTACTAATGGCACCCATGGTGTAAAAGAGAGGAGGAATGGTGACGTGCAAATGTGTGAAAATGCGTGTGATAGCTAAAAGGAAGATGAGCTTATCACGTGTAACAGTGTCTCGATAGATATTTATCATAGATACTATAATATGTGAAGGAAAATCTATAGAATGATCTTCCAGAAGAGAAAAAAGGAAATGAGCACGAGGCTCAGCGATGGTGTTATATTGTGACCATGGTGTAAGAATAAAGGTCATCACCTTATTAAGGATCCTTAGCCCCTTAGCAAACTTAGGTATGGAGAAATTAAGAGTATCTCCTCCCACTATGGCCTTCTCACAGAAGAGTGAGGCCAATTCGTCACAAGGTATGTTACGTAGACGAGGGTGATTAGGATAGTCTGGATGAGCTACCCTAAAAGCGTGTAGTACCTCAGAAATAAAATCCAGATTAACTATGATACATATTCCTCTGAATACTGTAGTAAACTGAGGAACAAAGGTATCGATGGCATGCATGTTGGAGTAGAACTCCTGTATGAACACACCAAGACAACTCATGGGTTTCTCACAAAGAGATTCCCAACCCTGAGAGCTAAATGCACCGGGAAGAGGAGTGTCTGGAAAATCAATCTGAATGACCTGGCAATCTGAATGAATTTCCTTATCATGAAAGTTCTCAATGAAATCCTTTTGGGAATCCGCATCACAGAACTGGACTCTATCAGCAGGAGGAGGAGAAGGAGAAGAAGAAGAAGAAGATGAAGAAGAAGAAGAAGATGAAGAAGAAAAAGAAGAAGAAGAACCACAACAAGTGATCGGGTTCTTGGACGGAACAAACTTTTTAGGTGCCATAAAAAGGTAACGAAACTGAAAGAGAAGGAAAGAAACAGAGATACACAGCAGAAAATAAGGCACATGAAAAAAAGAAAAGAATGAAGTACAATGCATGATAATGCATAAGCATGTTATGTGCAAAAGAAATTGCATCATGGGCAAAAAAACCCAATCCAAACTACAACACTCACATTGGTTAATCAAGCACACAACCTAGAATGCATGAAAACATGATTATATTACTAAAGAATGCAATGCATGAGCATGTGGGAACAAATCATCAACACCTAATCCAAAAATTTCACACAAAAAAAAAAACTCAAAAACCCAAAAATTGACAAACACACACTGTTTTTGTATTTTTCAAAAATTCATTTTTTTTATTAAAAAAAAAACTTAAAAACAAAGCATAAAAACAAAAAAACAAAAAAAAAACAAACAAAGCATTAAAAACTAGACTGACGCAAGCCATAACACCAACCATTCATAAGATTAAGAAAGTGAAGGAATTACTTGAAATCTTTTTCCTTCCAAATGGGAGACCTGGATGGAAAACCTTTCTTTTGCATGAACTTTTGTTCAAATGGATAAGGAGGAGAGTTGAATCCATTGAAATTAGAAAGTAGCATGACAGCCTTAAGAAGTTCTCCAAGAGTAGCTAAAGAAAGTTGAAGTTGATTTTGGCTCTCAAAAGATGACACACTATTGCTTTGTTGAGCGGCTAACCACTTATAGCAATTTGGACAAGTGTGCCCAGATGCTCCACAGTAAGGGCAGAAGTGAGGCTTCTTTGGTTGAGACTTCTTGTTGGTGGAGTGATGATTATTCTTCTTAGTCCCTTTCTTGCCAACCTTAGGGGGTGCTCCTAGAATGGATTTTCCCTTATCATTTTTATCCTCACTCACATTTTCAGTCTTAGGTTCAGTTACCTCACAGTTATCATTATTAGCAAGGGGAATAAAGATGACTCTATTTAAAGCATTAGAAGAGGTACTACAAAAAGAGAGAGAATGATCATACCCGAGACTTGTTTTGTCAGATGCAGAATTCTGGAAGTTGAGCATTTCATTCTATTTGGCACTTGAAATCCTTTCCAATTGTGCTCTTTCCCAAAACAGTTTGGCATCCAGTTTTTTGGTCTTTTCAGTAAGAAAGTTGTTTTCAAACCTTAGTGTTCCGATGGTTTGATTAGCCTTATCAACCTTGGTGGAGAGTTCTTCTCATTTCAACTCCAATTCACTAACCTGTAAAGCTTACTTGTAAAGATTTCTCGAAGCTAACCTGTAAAGCTTCTCATGCTTCTCGAAGACCTTGTACAACTTAGAAAAGGTAGTGTGGATGTCATCTTGTTCATCCATCTTCTCAAAATTTGATTCCATTAGCTCTTCTTCCTCATCAATCAGTTCTATTGCTTCTTTAGGGGATTCAACGATAGCTAGGAAAGCACTATCCCTTCTTGATCAATATCAGTAGAATCTACTTCTGGTTTTGTATTACTTAAAATGGCAGCAAGGCTTTGCTCTTGCCAATGGATTTGAGGTATGTGGGACATTCTTGCTTCATGTGTCCAAATCCTTGACATCCGTAGCACTTTGGCCCAGCTAGAACATTGTTGCTTTGACAAGCATCCTTGAATCCTCTCTTGCCCTTGTCATGGGACTAGAACTGAGAGCATCCAGACTGTTTGCGATCATTGTCACTTATTTTGACGATCACATTCTTGATGAACTTCTTGAATTTTCTGGTGATATATGATTTGAACTTAATATCCTTATCTTCAGATGACTCATTGTTATCATCATTCTTAACCTTCAAAGCCATGTTCTTGCTTTTGCTACCCTTGCCAACCCTTGCTAAACCTAGTTCATAAGTTTACAAATTCCTAATCTGTTCTGTCAAAGGAATAGAGTCAAGATCATTTGATTATTCTATAGCAGTGATCTTGGCATGGAATCTTTTCGAAAGAGAACTGAGAATCTTTTTGGCAATCTTGGGCTCTAGAATCTGTTCCCCAAGATTGAAGGTTGAATTTACTATGTCCTCGAGCTTGGCATAGAATTCATCGAATGACTCATCCTCATCCTCATCCATCTTTATTTCCTTAAAGCTGGTAGTGAGCCTTTGGAACTTGGAGTTTTTAATAGCTTTTGTGCCCTTGTAGGTATTCTGAAGAATAATCCATGCTTCCTTTGCATTGTTAGTGGAAGAGATCTTCTTGAATTCTTCATTGGTCACAGCGCTAAATAGAGCATTTAGTGCTCTACCGTTAAAATTTGCAGCTTTGATCTTAGTATCATCCCACGATGCTAGTGGCTCTTTAGGTTTCTTTTAACCTGCTTCAACTGCAAGCCATACTTTTTCATCTAAAGACTACAAAAAGGCTCTTATGCGCACTTTCTAGTATGCATAGTTAGTACCATCAAATGAAGGAGGAATAATCAGGGATTGCCCATGAGCCATAACAATAGGGGTCAATGGATCACACAGCAACAATTAAAACCTAATCAAAGTGTGCCTGCTCTAATACCACGTGTTAGGTTAAGATAGCTTGACTCCGTTTAATTAATTCAATTACCCAAGTTGATTAATTAGGTTAAATTACATGCAAATTGTGGAAGCATCAAAAAATCACCAAATAAACTAAATGTAGTAGAAATTAAATTGACACGATGATTTGTTGACAAATGGGGAAAACCTCTCACAAGGCAAAAACCCTACCAAGTGATTTTAAGGTCACCACTCTCAAGAATCCACTAATCAACAATCAAGTAGTTACAAGTATAAAGAATCTTACCACTACCCTGACCTATCCCAAAATACCAACCTATAAACCTTCGTTTCAATACCCAATTGAACTTGATCTTATAGTGGCCTTCTTTCACTTGATGCACAAATCTCAAATCTGTGACTAACTCTTCACACGGATGCTAGTACGTGACTAACTCCAGTAACTTGAATGATGTTATTGGCTACAAAGTTCTTTACTTCATTAATAGTGAAGATCAGGAAGCACTTGGTTACAAAACCTATGGCGTACAAACGTAATAGCTTCTCATAAAGAAAATAAATCTTTGGGTCTTTGTATCCATGTGAGACGGCTTTTAAATAAGCCTTATATACGTCTAGGGTTGAGAGAAAAGAAACTCTAGACAAACATAAGAGTTTTGCCCGAATTTTAAACCTGGAAATTTTGAAATCGTAATTCTTGATAGATCAAGTTGGTGTCAAGCCATCTATCGACTTCACATTAAGTCCCGATAGTGGTTGGTACTACATTAACAAATATATATCAATGAATGTGGTTGGTACTACATTAACAATATTATATATAAATTGGGTGCAAAAACACTACCTTGATGACTGTAGAGAAAAAAGATGAATCTAAGGTGTTTGAAGGTGTTGGAGAGAAAATTAGAGAGAGGAGAGTCAGAATAGCTAAAAAAACTGCCGAAATTCTTTTCTTCTTTTTTCTTTTTTTTTTTTTTTGCAAAATGATGGGTCTAGAAACCTTTATAGCTGAAAAGTGACTCTACGGCTTCTGACATGCCTTGTAGGGCCGCCGGCCACCTTGTTGACATCAGTTGTTTCGGCCTTTTGCTTTGTCTAGCTTCCAATGCATATTTCGAGGCCTTTCCAGACTCAGATTGAGCTGATCTTGGTGTCCCTGGAAAGCGCTAGATGTCGAGTTTCCAGAACACTAATGAAATTAAAAATCAACAATCGGATAAAAAATTATGGCCTTGGGAAGTGTGCTAATGTGTTTTTCACAGTTTTATAGATATTTCAATCGTTTTAACTCTGATTTTAACCCATGAATAGTCGTTGGAAAGGAAATTTTATAATCATCATAATGGTGCTGGTCCAAACCCGTTCTAATAATTGAATCAAAATTAGGATTTCTAGTGCCCTTGGGATTCAACCTCGGGTCAAACTTGGTCAAAGTTGAGAAAATTACCGAGTAGCTCAAATTTGATGTAGAAACACGAAAAACGTTTTTTTGGGATGACTTTGACCGACTTTGTCTTTCGGTCAACCTAGGGTTGACTAGGGCCATTTTGGTGAATTTGACCGAACAAGGCACTTTGAGTGCTCCGATGCCCAAACGGGTTGTGCCACGTTAATCTAGATTCTTCTACTGCCCTATGAAAAAAAAAATATATTTTTGGAATGAGGCCTAGCACACAAATCGAGGGCGGACAAAATACGGTGTCTACATCATTGAGCTACAAAATTATTGATAAAAGACCATAGTTAATACAACAAACCATTTAGGTACTTGAAATCATTTAATTTCGTTGTTATTCATTTGTTAGAATATGCAGATTAGTCATCCAAAATTGCTTCATTTTAGAAAGAAAATTAAGTAAATTTACTAAAATATTTATGTAATTGGTTTTTATTTCCTATCTTAATTTTTGAGTTGGTGGTTTAATCAACTTCAATAATAAGTGTTATATTTTTAAAAATAAAAGTGATTAAAATTTAGTTGCTACAGAAATCTATATTAAAAATATACAATATTAAGAGACACAAATTTGAATATATGGCATCCGTTTTACGAGTTTTACATCTTATTGTCGTCGAAGAGTATGAGAGCAAGTTAATTTCGCATTAAAAACATGCATGCAGATGAATTGAATATTACCATATCATAAACACAAGCATGTATTTGGTGAAGAATTAAAAAAAAAAATTACAAAGAGTTTAATAACAACTTTTGTTTATATTATCATATTATTAATAATTTGATGTAAGCTTTATATAGTGAGGTGTCACAACCCATCAAAAAAGAGAATTCCAAATTCGTATATGAGAAAGTCCAAATACAGAATATGGACACAACTTGTGTGCCATGACCCTAACTTGTGCAACTGTTGCAATGGAGAAAAAGTGGTGGTTAAAGATGAAAGCGATGGTTCACCAATCATACTCACATATAACATCAAGCTGTGACAAATTGTTTGTTCCAAAAAGATTTTTATTTTTTTATTTTTTTTGTATATAATATTGTTAATGTAGTACCAACCACATTCATTGATATATATTTGTAATTTTTTTTAATATAGCAATTCGAAGAAGCGTTAGCATTTTACTATAATATATTTAAATGAAAATATTTTTAGGAGAATATTTAAATGAAACTATGGCGTTCATATTTGGTGTTTCGATATATCTAACTTGTAAACATGAACAGAATATAAGGTTCGATTACGTCACAAATTCAATAGTCCATGACATTCAATCGAAGGACAGCAAATTTTTCCACATAAACATTATGGGATGCAAGAACTTGCAAATCCAACATGTTACCATAACTGCACCTGGAGATAGCCCTAACACTGATGGAATCCACATCGGACGTTCGTCTAAGATCACCATCACCAATGCCAAAATTGGAACAGGTGACGATTGCATCTCCATTGGTGATGGAACCTAAGATGTTACTGCTAACCAAGTAACTTGTGGACCTGGCCATGGTATCAGCGTTGGAAGTCTTGGAAGGTACCAGAATGAACAACCAGTTTCAGGAATCAGAGTAATTGGTAGCACCCTTAGCAGTACAAAGAATGGTGTTAGAATCAAAACATGGCCTTCTAGCCCTCCTGGGAGTGCTTCTGATATGCATTTCGAGAATATTATCATGAACAATGTTGCCAATCCTATCCTCATTGATCAAGGCTACTGCCCAAACAATCAATGCTCAAACAAGGTTATTATAAACATCACAAATATATACACTCATTTTGATGTTAAAAGTTAAAAAAAGGAAAAACAAATTATAGATATTAATATCAAATTCTTGTGTGGGATTTTGTCTGTTTGTTTTGCTTTCAGTCTCCCTCGAAAGTTAAGATCAGCAATGTTAGCTTCAAGAACATTAGAGGAACTTCTGCAACAAAGGAAGCTGTGAAGCTTATTTGCAGTAACAGTGTACCATGCCAACAAGTGGTGGTTGCAGACATTGATCTCGTATACAAGGGAGCAGGAGGATCTGCTACTTCCACTTGTGTTAATGTCAAGCCCACCATTTTGGGCAAGCAGAATCCTCGTGCTTGTACCAACAAACAATAATAAAATGCCTCCCAAGCTATTGTAACTAATGCGGTATGAGGAAATACTATTTGCAAATAGGTTATAGGAGTTCCATTCTAAGTAGAATTTCATTTACTTCAGTCTATCATGTTCCCTTTTTCTTTATTTAAATGAAATTGTGGAACATTGGATAGTAATTTTTAGATTTGTTTGGGTTCAGCCTTTTCCTAAAAGCTGCTATGATCTGGAGTATTGTTGTAGATAGTATTTGTTCTGTTACTATAGCTGGGATATTTCGGAATAAAACAAAAGTTGTTATTAAACTCTTTGTAATTTTTTTTTTTAATTCTTCACCAAATACATGCTTGTGTTTATGATATGGTAATATTCAATTCATCTGCATGCATGTTTTTAATGCGAAATTAACTTGCTCTCATACTCTTCGACGACAATAAGATGTAAAACTCGTAAAACGGATGCCATATATTCAAATTTGTGTCTCTTAATATTGTATATTTTTAATATAGATTTCTGTAGCAACTAAATTTTAATCACTTTTATTTTTAAAAATATAACACTTATTATTGAAGTTGATTAAACCACCAA